>NC_051227.1:4918360-4965860 GCF_015220715.1 Pygocentrus nattereri | reverse complement strand
CAACATCATAAAAACTACTAAAAGTAAACAGAGGCCATATTTTGGCATGTAAGATCTCTAAAGGTTCATGTTTTATGTACAGAAGAATTGTGACTAACATTCATTAAATGTTATGAATTAAATTTTACTAAAATTAAATTCCAACAATCGCTAAATCAAATTTCACAACAGAAATGGAAATTCTGATTATTACATGTTCAAAATGATTTGTAGTGGAAATTTGGTTGGACAAATTCATTTTTGCATGTACAAATTCTTGAAAAACTAAATTTTAGCTACACTTGGAATCACTGCTTTTAATAAGAAATAAAGCCCTTTTACAATCGTGCATGTTTCGAATGATTAGTAGGAAGTTGTGAAGCGGCGATAAATAAACAAATCAAATGTTTTGATGACTCATAACAATGGAAAGCAGTGAGAATGACGTTATAATAAAAATGACTATAAACAGCTTATTAGTGATTATTTAATAAATTCCTATTGATCCCAAAATAACAAAGTATTAAATGCATCTAAATATCTTTTGTCTACATTTTAAAAACATATTTAAAAAGTTATTTGTGTACATAACATAACATAACATAACATAACAAAAACCAGGTTAATATGCCAGGTAATTCTAAACTTTTGAACGACAGTATTCACAACAATCCTACGTTCAACTGGAATTTCACATCAAACTTAAATTTGACTAAAAGTTGCTGAAATTTGTTAAACTTGAATTCATACTAGTGAAACCTGTTGTAGAGCAGTTACAGCCGACGTCCAGCAGAGGGAGACAGTTCACAAAGAAATGGTCAGTCATCTCTAGGCAAACGTTTATTTATGTTAACACGTTCTACACCAAAACAACAAAATAAAACACGGCATGATTCGGTTTATACAGAACAGCAGAGTGAGAATCTCAGACTGTAACAATCAACGCAGACCCACAGCGTGATAATTTAGCTCACTAATACAGGTGCACAAGTCCTCACATGTCCTCACATGTCCACACACGTCCACACGTCCACACAATTCAGAAACACCTCTGTACAAACAACAGCACTTTTAGGCCTTTAGTGTCACCAGCGTTCCTGTTTTTAAAACTGAGACTGAAGTTGAGACGCTGATTTACTTTTCTTCCAACTTTTTCAGACGTAAGCTTTGGAGCTGCCGCTGTCAGCTGTGGGGGCAGCTTTATAGATCTTCTGACCTTGACCAGAGTAGTTATAGCTGTACCTGAGAGAGAGAGAGAGAGAGAGCGAGAGAGAGAGAGAGAGAGAGAGAGAGAGAGAGAGAGAGAGAGAGAGAGAGAGATAGAGAGATAACACATCTTGTAAAGTTTGCATTCGAACTACATTCACTAACAAATCTGATCTTTGACTGCTCTGCATGGACTGCACAGTGAGGCTGGAGAACTTTCTCATCCTATCACTGCTTTGATTCCTCATCTATTCATTCATCCACTCTTGATATGAATTTATTAAAATGTTGATTCTGTTTCAGGGAAACAGAGACTAATGTAACTTATAGACTCTTAGAATATAAGGAAGCAACTTTATTTAGAATAACATAACAACGCTGTTCATTGACTTTACTGTGTCTGAAGAATTTTTATCTCTGTTGAGGCTAAGGAACCATTGCTCCTACGGAATCTGAGGAACCATTGATCCTACGGAGTCTGAGGAACCATTGATCCTATGGAGTACGAGGAACCATTGCTCCTATGGAGTCTGAGGAACCATTGACCCTACAGAGTCTGATGAACTACTGATCCTACGGAGTCTGAGGAACCATTGATCCTATGGAGTACGAGGAACTATTGATCCTACAGAGTCTGAGATACCATTGACCCTACGGACGTTGAGACACCATTGACCTTACAGAGGATGAGATACCATTGACCCTACAGAAGATGATGTACCGCTGACCATACTATGGTTAAGGTACCATTTAACCCTAATGTTGCTGAGGAACCATTGACCCTACTGAGTCTGGGGAACCATTGACCCTACTGAGTCTGAGGAACCATTGACCCTACTGTGGATGAGGTACTATTGACCCTACTGTGGCTAAGGAACCACTGACTCTACTGTGGCTGAAGTACCACTGACCTATTTCAGTATGAGGAACCATTGACTCTACTATGTCTAAGATCACATTGACCTTATTATGTCTGAGAACCCAGTGACCTTACTGTAACTAAGGATCCATTTAACCTACTGAGTCTGATGTACCATTGACCATACTGTATTTTAGGAACTATTGACCCTATTGAGTCCGAGGAACCATTGACCCTACTGTGGCAGAGGTACCAACAACTCTACTGTGTCTGAGAAACTATTGACCCTACTGATTATGAGGATCCATTGACCCTACTGAGTCAGAAAACCCATTGACCTGAGTCTGAGAACCCTTTGATCCTTCTGAATCTGAATAACCATTGACCTAACTGTGGCTGAGGTACCACCAACTCTACTGAGTCTGAGGACCCTATTGGAGGAGGAGGCTGAACGGATGTCAGGCTGAATGCATCAGAAATACATTCCTCACCCCGTGTTTGTTGATGCTGATGTTCTTCTGAAGGACCCACATAGCATCGCTCCACCTAAAATCACCAGCACTGCCGCAGCCCAGCCCAGGTACAGCCCAGTACCCAGCTCAAACCTGCACACACGTACACACCCATTATATACATACACAATCCACACCTTAATACGATAGCCAAAATCTAGTAAACAAGTGATGATGCATCACAGTACAGCGGAGACAACAGATAAACAAACAAACATACTCATCCAGCACTGGGCAAAAATCAGAGACCCTTCATTTACTTATTCAGTCAAAACAGCCTTTAAGTTCAAGTTATTCATTCTTGAGTGTCAGGAAAAAAAAAACAGAAGACCTACTGAACATAAAACTACCCAGAATCTTCAGCAGCTAACTCTAATCTCAGCTGTGTGAGTGTCAGTGAGTCTCTCTCTCCCTTTATTCCAGCTCCGTTCTTTTCAGGAGACTCACTTTCAGCTCCTCAAAGAATCTGCAGACACGCCTCCAAAGCTCAGTCTTAGAAGCTGGTTCATGTTTTTCTGAAGTAATCAAACCCATTCAGTGGTGTTGAGGTCTGGACTCTGGGGTGGTCAGTCCATTGTTCAGCTTCTTTGTTTCATGTGTCCGTCTCCTTTTCTCAGTGAGGTTCTCCTTGATCAGCTACACATCCTTTCAGACCCACAGCGCTGAGTGGTCTTCTCACAGTGGAAGGATGGACAGAAACACCTATGGATGTTTTCAGATCTGAAGCAGCTTGAATTTCTCCTCTCTCTCAGAGATCAAAGCTTTCAGTGCTGCTTATCTGATGGGGCAGTTGTGGGGTCTATCAGGTCTTCCAGGTGGTTATTAGGAGTCTCAGTTTCTCTATAATGTGAGATTGTAGTGGATTATCTTATACCTGATCTTCTCACAAATCGCTCCTGAAAAATATGTAGCTTATGCTTTATGGCGGTTTTTACTGAAAATTAAGTAAATGTAGTTGGGGTCTCTGACTTCTGTGTAAATATACAAGCTGGTGTTTGTCATACGTGTTTGTGTGTGACTTTCTCCTGTTACTCACTTTGTTCCTACATAAAAAGGATCATTAAACTCTTGCACAATGCGGGCGGCGTACCAGGAAACAGCGGTCAGTACACACACACCTGAGAGAGAGAGAGAGAGAGAGAGAGAGAGAGAGAGAGTGAGTGGTCATCACTGACAGAGCAGAGGGAGTTAAATTTAGACATACATTAACTTTTGTTGTCTGTGCATTTGTTTTTACTGTTTTATTGCTCTACTTGTTACTCCACTGATGTGCATGCAAACATTTTGTTCAAATTTAGTCAAATTTGGAAAATTTTGAACCCAAACCAAACTATGACAAGCTAACATGCATAATTAAGTGGTTTAGGTGTAAACAGAGTCGTTCAGAGCAGTTTGGTGTGAAACTCTCTGTTCTAGATAAACTTACTGAGTCAGAACTGTTCACAGTGGTGGTGATAGGAACCAGACGTCCACCTCTAGAAGCTCCTCACAGAAAGTTCCTACAGTAAATGGATCTGAATTCACTGCCTGATGACTGAGACGCTGTTTTATGACAGTTTGGAGAACTTAAACTCCATTCATGGTGGAGGGAGACATGGTGGAGGGAGCTGTGAGGCAAAATAGTCCCCAAAGAAAACTGATTATTCCAGATTTTCCACTATTTTCCGTCGCCAACATTCCATATAAATTCAGAAGACTCGTGTAGGTTCTCTGGTGATTCTGGATGGTAAAGAAAATGTCTACATTTGTGTTGTCATGGTGACCACTGGTTCCCATCACCACCACTGTAAAGACATCTGAACCATTTCACACCAAACCACCCTGAATCACCCTGTTCACACCTCACACACTGAGTGATGGGGAAATTTTGACAAGCGGGTGGAGTTCCCTTGTAAAGTTTTACAGTTGGTAGAGAATCAATTGCGTCAGTGTAAGACCTCACTGGTGCAGTAACTTGTACGTGGAAGTGATACAGACCAGACAGTATGAATAGGATTCCAGCAGCCAGTGTGAGTCGGCCTTTGGCCTGGTCAGACATGCTGCCCAGTTTGGTGCATTTGAGGCCCAGAGCAGACAGCAGGATAGAGAAGAGTCCAAATAGCAGAGCGATGATCATCAGAGCTCGACATGCCTGCACATAACCTGCAAGAGACATTATTTATAACAAAAAAGTGTCACCTTAAATTCACCTTAAATCGCTAGATTTCAAAGAAAAGCTCATCGATAACACTGTAAATCATGCCGGTGTGTCCAGTACATGTTGTGTAAAATTTTAGGCTTGTCTATTTATTAATATCTGAGATATAGAGGCTTGTAAAAGTGGACGTGGCCTTACAGTTTGCCTTAATTCAAACTTCGAAAAATAACTTATGAACTATTGAACGAAGATGCATGACTTTTCCAGGGATTACTCTCTGGTTTAAGATGTGTTCAGCTGTGAAAATGGAGAAGAAGCTACAGAGACATGTCTTAAATAACTTTTCAAAGAACCTTTTTTTTCCTAGTTCTCTTTTAAGTCAATAATAAGGCCATGCCTACCTTTTTAAGCCTAAAATTCTGTGGACAAACTGTCAAAAGCAAAGGCCTGTGCTGTGACTGGCCAGTGTTTGTACAACAACTGAGCCTTTATACACCAAACCATTCTGGGTGATTAAGCACTCTAATGTCCACACAAGTCTGGAACCTATTAGAATGTTAAGCAGGTTAATTTTGCTTTTGTGGCCCACTGTATATACAAACTCTCCAGGGTCCGCTAAATGGCCAAGGATTTCACCAAAATCCCCCTCTTTTGTTGTAAAGTGGGTGGTCCTAATCTTGGGTAGCATTATGTAAGTGCTTCCTTCACCAATTACAAGGAATTCCCCTCCAGTTCATTTAAATAGTGTTCAATCTTTCTGTGTTTGAATTGGAGATGCATAGTGAAAGCTAACCAACAAATGAAAACTAACCACCAAGCCAAAGCTAACCACCTAGTGAAAGATAACCACCAAGCGAAAGATAACCACTTATTGAAAACTAACTTAACAAGTTAAAGCTAATTGAACAAGTGAGGTAACCACCAAGCACAAGCTAACCACCAAACGTTAAGCTACGTTAATAAGTGAACGCTAAGTTAACAAGTGAGGTAACCACCAAGCACAAGCTAACCACCAAACGTTAAGCTACGTTAATAAGTGAACGCTAAGTTAACAAGTGAGGTAACCACCAAGCACAAGCTAACCACCAAGAGAAAGCTAACCCCTACATAAAAGATAACCACCAAGCACAAGATATTCCAGCAAACCTAACAAGTCTGCTGTCTATCCTACCATCCATTCATAATAACCATCATGCAAAAGCTAAGTGATCAAGTGAAAGCTAACCACCAAGCGAAAGCTGTCTCCATTTCTGTCTCCATTTGTTAGCCTGCATGTCTCCACCTGTAATGGAAAAGCGGTTGTGTGTTCAAAAAAATGTGCTAAAATTCACACAGTGTATTCCTGGTGGGAATCTGTTGAGGTGGAATGTTCAAAGTGACCAGTGACTTTGTGTCCGACTGGCAGTAACTCTTCTCTGTGTGAACCCAGCGTCCTTCACTACCAGCTTGTGTCATTTGTTCATTAGCGCAGCAGTGTATACTTGACTTATGACGTGGGTACCAGCGGGTATCGGATGTTGATATCAGTGGAATTTTATGAATAGGAGTGAATAAGTACAGTGTAGGCTCAATGCTCAATATCAGTATCAATGCTTACCTAGTGAGTTCCACTATATATATAGTGCAGCTGGTCAGTTCTCTTTAGTACTGACCAGTCAGCTGGTCTTTTGGGGTTAGCATTAGCCTAGTGTGGACACCATTCTGATGAGGCCTGGCTCAGGAGCCGCCTGACATGCTCAGCTGCACCGGACGACATTGCGGCCTCGGAACAAGCTGTGGCAGTGGTCCAGGAAACAATGTGCCTATATAGCTTGGCCATTGTCTATGACGAGCAAGTCGGCTCACCGTCTGTGAACTAAAGATCAATGCTACAGACGCAAGCCTGGCCTTCTGCTCCTGGTCCCACTTTAAATGGTGCACAGCTGATACATGCAGGCCTTTAAAAGGTGTCTGACTGAACCTGCTGCACACTGAAGGTGGAACGGAAAATTTGAACAAAAAGCTGCCAGATAAGCAGCAACTTCAGCCTTGAAGAAATTCAGGTGTGACTAAAGGTTATTAGGTTATAAAGGTTATTATTCACTCTAGAGTCTATACAGTCCATATAGGGAGGCTAAGCTGCAAACAGCGTGTTTAATTCACCGATTTTATGATGTCACAAACACCAGCACATATACATACATCAGCCTACAGCAACGTAGCCACGCCCACTCACTCTGAAGTCATAAGGAGTGTTTCAGTCCGGGCTGCTTTTTAAATTAGTCCATTTACATATATCAATCTTAAAGGCACAGTTACATGAACACTTTGTATGATTTTGTTACCCTGTTATGAACACAATGAAAAAGAAAGAAATCTAACAACAAGTGTGTGTGGGTGTGTGTGTGTGTGTGTGTGTGTGTGTTACCTTCCAGAGCTAGCATGGACTCAAACTCTTTGCAGTTCTTAATGCCGGTGCTGGCCTCGGCACAGGCGTGCCACAGGTTCTGGTACTGCCGGCTGGACGTGATCACACTGCCCGAGTATGACGACACGCGCCAGTAATCGTTGGCCAGCGCCACGCCGGCCAACATAGAGCCACCAACGCACATCAGAAAAGCCAAAATCTCCACTGCCATCGACATCTTCACCCACACGTTAACACACACCTGAACACCAGAACACCCGAACACCTGAATACTAACTACAGCAGGCCGCGCTGTCCACCCAGCAGCCTCAGCAGCCTAAACCAGCCAAGCACTCAAAATCCAGACAGCAACCGCTCCACTCAGAGACCGATCTGAGCTCAGGTTCAGCTCCAGCAGAGGATCTGAGGAGGCAGCATATGTAAACTGGGCCGAGGACTTTAGTCAGAAGGGCCATAAAGTCATAAACCGGAGCCCATCCCACAGAAACCAAACAGCAGTGAATGACCATGACGAAGACAGTGATGATGATGATGATGATGATGAAGTAGCTGGGAAGGAGATGATGATTCAGGGTTTCTGGTTGTAACAGTTTTTCAATTGTTTCTGACAGTTTTCATTGTTTTCATTACAGCACAGTGAACACAGTGAGTGCATGTGTGTGTGTGTGCATGTGTGTATATGTGAGTGTGTGTGTCTGTCTGTGTGTGTGTATATGTGAGTGTGTGTGTCTGTGTGTGAGTGTGTGTGTGTGTGAGTGTGTCTGTGTGTGTGTGTGTGTGTGTGTGTGTGCGTGTGTGTGTGTGTGCGCGTGTGTGTGTGTGTGCGTGTGTGTGTGTGTGCGCGTGTGTGTGTGTGTTCTCTAAAGCTTTAAAGTTTATATTGTAACCTGATTTTATTGCAGACATCATCATTACGACTGTGTGACACTACAACTGAAACTCTGGTCCAGTACACCTGTATTACTCCAAAGCAGCACTGCTGTACATTACTGTTACTGTAAATTAGTATCAGTTAGTATAACTTAGTATTAATACTGTGATACATCAGTAGTACTATTATAAAATACTATTACTGTAAAATAGTATTACTGCTATAACATATCTGCACTGCCACTGTAAAACACTATTATGGTAAATTAGTATTAAGACTGTAATACATCAGTATTACCACTGTAAAATACAATTACTGTACATTAGTATTATCACTTTAATACACCAGTGCTACTGATGTAAAACACTAGTACTGTACATTAGTATTAACATTTTAATATGCCAGTACTACTACTGTAAACACTATTACTGTACGTTAGTATTAACACTTTAATTCACCAGTACTACTACTGTAAAATACTATTACTGTACATTAGTATTAGCACTTTAATACACCAATACTACTACTGTAAACAACATTACTGTACGTTAGTATTAACACTTTAATTCACAAGTACTACTACTGTAAAACACTATTACTGTACATTAGTATTAACATTTTAATATGCCAGTACTACTACTGTAAACACTATTACTGTACGTTAGTATTAACACTTTAATTTACCAGTACTACTACTGTAAAATACTATTACTGTACATTAGTATTAGCACTTTAATACACCAATACTACTACTGTAAACAATATTACTGTACGTTAGTATTAACACTTTAATTCACAAGTACTACTACTGTAAAACACTATTACTGTACATTAGTATTAGCACTTTAATACGCCAGTACTACTACTGTAAACACTATTACTGTACATTAGTATTACTACTGTAACACATCAGTATTTCTATTGTATAATATTACTGTAAACTAATATTACTACTGTACTACATCAGTGTTATATTACTATATAAATATTAAAAACTTACTACTGTAACTTAGTACTGCTTTACATTAGTGCTACCACTATAAAACAATTACACATCTGTAAATTATTATTGCTGTAATAACATCATAAAATTTCACTGCTGTAAATCTGTATTACCACAGTAATTTCACTGTACAATACCATTACTGGAAATTGGTAGTGCTTTACATTAGTAATACCACTGTGATATATTAGTATTACTATTGCAAAATACTAATACTATAAATTAGCACCGTTACTGCTGTAAATTAGTATTACCACGGCAATATATCAGTATAGTTGTTCTACTCAATACTGTGAATATCTATTAATATAAAGTAATGTAAATGTAAGTTACATTTACAATACATTATGATTACTGTAAATGACTATTCCTGTACATCACTGTTACTGAAAATCAGCACTACTGTACATTACAAATCACCGTAAATCAGTTCTACTGAACATCACTTTTTATGCATGGCACTGCTTAAAATCGATACAGCCGTAAACTGTTATTAATGTAAATTAGAACTCTTTTACATCACTATTACTAAAACTCACCGTCACAGACTGAGTGCTAGTGTGTAGCACTAATATGAGCATGACTGTACACCTCTATTACTCACTATCAGTAATACTGTAAATCAGCTTTATGTTATTAATGCACAGTAGTACTGCTGTATATCTTGCACTGTATTTTATATAAATATATATATTAGCAGTCAAGGTTCTCGGTGTATGTGCGTGACTCACCGGGCAGTCCCAGGATGGTTTTGTATCTCTGGCACTGGATGGCCCCCATGGCGTTGGCGGCACAGGTCATCCACAGACCCTCATACTGCGAGCTGCTGGTAACCACATTGTTGATGTGAGAGTGGACACGCCACATGGTGGAGTTAGTGCTGCTGGACTCCAGACACCAGCCCAGTATGGCCAGGATTAAACCCAGCACCTCCACCACCACCACCGCCATCTCTACAGGGGGTCTCACACACACACACACACACACACACACACACACACACACACACACACACACACACACACACACACAGAGATATGTATATATACAGGGTGGGCCATTTTTATGGATACACCCAAATAAAATGGGAATGGTTGGTGATATTAACTTCCTGTTTGTGGCGCATTAGTTTATGGGAGGGGGAAAACGTTTCAAGATGGGTGGTGACCGTGCCGGCCAGTTTGAAGTCAGACATTTTGGATCCAACTTTAGTTTTTTCAATGGGAAGAGGGTCGTGTGACACGTCAAACTTACTGAGAATTTCACAAGAAAAACAAGGGTGTTGGTTTTAATGTAGCTTTATTCTTTCATGAGTTATTTACAAGTTTCTGACCACTTATAAAATGTGTTCAAAGTGCTGCCCGTTGTGTTGGATTGTCGACACAGCCCTCTTCTCCCGCTCTTCACACACTGATAGCAACACCGCAGAAGAAATGCCAGCACAGGCTTCCAGTATCCGTAGTTTCAGGTGCTGCACATCTCGTATCTTCACAGCATAGACAACTGCCTTCAGATGAAGGGGGTCAGATCGGGAGACCTTGGGGGCCATTCAACTGGCCCACGACGACCAATCCAGTTTTTCCAGCAAGATGGTGCATCACCACATTATGGGTGTCAAATCCGAGCATTCCTAGATGAACAGTTTCCTGGAAAGTGGATTGGTCGTCGTGGGTTGTTGGTGCCAGGCAAAAGGGGGTCCAACCTTTTACTAGCAAGGTGTACCTAATAAAGTGGCTGGTGAGTGTATATAATCCATCTTTGCTAGCTAAATTCCATATTCATAAATATACATATTGAAGTCAAAAGCCCTCTTTAATTTAATTCATTGATGCATTAAGCATTAAGGCTAACTCACAGCAACCAGGGCTAATGCTAACTCTGTGAGAGCTCAGCTAACCCTGTTTTAGCATGAGGTTCCTGTTAGTTAGCATTAGCCTCGCTTTAGTCCACTCTAAGTTAGCATTAGCACCCTCGGCCTGTACGTTAGCGTGATTTCTAGCATAACCATTCTGATGCATATTTACGAATATGGAATTTAGCTAGCAAAGATGGATTATATACACTCACCAGCCACTTTATTAGGTACACCTTGCTAGTAAAAGGTTGGACCCCCTTTTGCCTTCAGAACTGCCTTAATTCTTCATGGCAGACTTTCAACAAGGTGTTGGAAACGTTCCTCAGAGATGTTGGTTGGTTATTTGAGTTCCTGTTGTCTTTCTATCATCTGGAACCAGTCTGCCCATTCTCCTCTGACCTCTCACATCAACAAGGCATCTTCGTCCACACAACTGACCGCTCACTGGATATTTCCTCTTTTTCGGACCGTTCTCTGTAAACCCTAGAGATGGTTGTGTGTGAAAATCCCAGTAGATCAGCAGTTTCTGAAATACTCAGACCAGCCCGTCTGGCACCAACAACCACGCCATGTTCAAAGTCACTTAAATCCCCTTTCTTCCCCGTTCTGATGCTCAGTCTGCACTTCAGCAAGTTGTCCTGACCAGCTCTACATACCTAAATGCACTGAGTTGCAGCCGTGTGATTGGCTGATTAGCTATTTGTGTTAACAAGTAACTCAACTAATAAGTAACTATACCTAAGAAAGTGGCCAGTGAGTTTATATATGTATGGCACACGGCTGAACACCTCCCAGTAGTTATACTGGTTACTGTGTTATGTTTGTTTTTAAATATTAATTTTTTTAAATGTGTCACATTATTTTAACTCACAATTTATATTATGCTTTAGTGATTCTATAGCATGTGTGTAGAGTCTTGTTATATAGGCTAATTTTCACTTCATTAGGGAATAAGTAGGAGAAATAAGGATGACTGTATAACATGAAGCCTGCATGTTGCTGCTGTTGGAACAAAACCTTGTATCTCCATTTTTGTCGTTTTTCAGTTTTTGGCATAATTTGGAAATACCCATCGTCCTTTCCATTGTGCGTTAATTCCATGAAGAATGGACCAAAAGAAACAGCTCAAAATGACTTGGAACAAATTCTGGTTCCATAGACTTCCATTAAAAATAGAGTATGTTTTTTCCTTCTCCTGTGAAGTTAGCATTTCGGAGATACGAGTGGTTCAGTGACAAAATACAGGCCGGATAAAACTCTTCAATATATCGTCAATAAATAATAACGTTTGTTCATTTATTAATAATAACAACAGCAGTTCTGCTACAGAGTAATATTTTCAGCTGTCTATGGTTGCTAAGTAACAAAACGGTCAAAGATCATTCAACGAGCAGCGCAGTTTCTGAATACAGCCATATAAACACAGAATACTGAATTGTTGTATATTGAATATTTCACAGCTCATCCATGTTTCTGAGGTTGTGGTTGAAGCTGGACTCACCGCTGCAGCTGCTGGAGTGATGTAGCGCGAACCTTTGGGAGATTTAGGTCTGAAAAAAAAGCCTTTTCAGTCCCCAAAAACGCTTTTCTCACGAGAACCTGCCAGTGAAACTGCCCAGGCCTGAAGTCACTGTGCTAATATTGGTTTTGGGTCACTAACCCTGACCAAACACACACGGGACCCCCAGAGTCACACACAGGGGACCGGCGGCAGCCAATCAGAGGCCGAGGATCAAATTCAGAAACATTTTTAATCAGAAGTACCAGCCGAATACGTTTGTTTTCCAGTATATAAAGTTTCCATTGGCATAGAGAACACTGCACACCATAACATAGCAGAATATAATATAACATAATATCACAATATAATATAGCATAACATAACAGAATATACACTGCTCAAAAAATAAAGGGAACACTCAAATAACACATCCTAGATCTAAATGAATGAAATATTCTCATTGAATACTTTGTTCTGTACAAAGTTGAATGTGCTGACAACAAAATCACAAAAATCATCAATGGAAATCAAATTTATTAACCAGTGGAGGCCTGGATTTGGAGTCACACACAAAATTAAAGTGGAAAAACACACGACAGGCTGATCCAACTTTGATGTGATGTCCTTAAAACAAGTCAAAATGAGGCTCAGTATTGTGTGTGGCCTCCACGTGCCTGTATGACCTCCCTACAATGCCTGGGCATGCTCCTGATGAGGTGGCGGATGGTCTCCAGAGGGATCTCCTCCCAGACCTGGACTAAAGCATCCACCAACTCCTGGACAGTCTGTGGTGCAATGTGGTGTTGGTGGATGGAGCGAGACATGATGTCCCAGATGTGATCAATCGGATTCAGGTCTGGGGAACGGGCGGGCCAGTCCATAGCTTCAATGCCTTCATCTTGCAGGAACTGCTGACACACTCCAGCCACATGAGGTCTAGCATTGTCCTGCATTAGGAGGAACCCAGGGCCAACCGCACCAGCATATGGTCTCACAAGGGGTCTGAGGATCTCATCTCGGTACCTAATGGCAGTCAGGCTACCTCTGGCGAGCACATGGAGGGCTGTGCGGCCCTTCAAAGAAATGCCACCCCACACCATTACTGACCCACTGCCAAACCGGTCATGCTGAAGGATGTTGCAGGCAGCAGATCGCTCTCCACGGCGTCTCCAGACTCTGTCACGTCTGTCACATGTGCTCAGTGTGAACCTGCTTTCATCTGTGAAGATCACAGGGCACCAGTGGTGAATTTGGCAATCCTGGTGTTCTCTGGCAAATGCCAAGTGTCCTGCATGGTGTTGGGCTGTGAGCACAACCCCCATCTGTGGACGTTGGGCCCTCATACCATCCTCATGGAGTCGGTTTCTAACCGTTTGTGCAGACACATGCACATTTATGGCCTGCTGGAGGTCATTTTGCAGGGCTCTGGCAGTGCTCCTCCTGTTCCTCCTTGCACAAAGGCGGAGGTAGCGGTCCTGCTGCTGGGTTGTTGCCCTCCTACGGCCTCCTCCACGTCTCCTGGTGTACTGGCCTGTCTCCTGGTAGCGCCTCCAGCCTCTGGACACTACACTGACAGACACAGCAAACCTTCTTGCCCAGCTCGCATTGATGTGCCATCCTGGATGAGCTGTACTACCTGAGCCACTTGTGTGGGTTATAGAGTCCGTCTCATGCTACCACGAGTGTGAAAGCACCACCAACATTCAAAAGTGACCAAAACATCAGCCAGAAAGCAGAAAGGTACTGAGAAGTGGTCTGTGGTCCCCACCTGCAGAACCACTCCTTTATTGAGTGTGTCTTGCTAATTGCCAATAATTTCCACCTGTTGTCTGTTCCATTTGCACAACAGCTGTGAAATTGATTGTCAGTCAGTGTTGCTTCCTAAGTGGACAGTTTGATTTTACAGAAGTTTGATTTACTTGGAGTTATATTGTGTTGTTTAAGTATAATATAATATAATATAATGTAATATAACGTAATATATATAATGAAGCTGAGTGAAGAGGATGTGAATCCTTATGAATCTAAATAACCTTTTTAACAGTAAATTGTAAACATATAGAATATCCTTCTGTTGCTTTTGTGTTTGTTTACTATGTTGTTTGTTCATTATCTTTTGTTGTGTTTGTAATGGTTTCAGTTTATAGATCTTCTTAAAGCAACTTTGAGTTTGAAAAACATGATACATATAAAAAAATAAATAACTTCTTTATCATTATTCATATTATTCTTAGTATTTGTAATAACAATAACTACTTTTACGATTATTAACAGCATCGAAAGCACAACAATAATACACACACATTTTCTAAGCTGCTTATCCTTCTGGGTCATGGGGGTGCGAGAGCCTATCCCAGCAGTCTTTGGGCAGAAAGCAGGATAGACCCTGGACAAGTGACCTGTCCATCGTTTATAGCCTCCTTTTACCCTGTACCCTGGTCAGGACCCCCATGGACGCTCACAGAGCACTATTTGGGTGGTGGGTCATTCTCGCCACTGCAGTAACACTGATGTGCTGGTGGTGTGTTAGTGTGTGTTGTGCTGGTACGAGTGGATCAGACACAGCAGTGCTGCTGGAGTTTTTAAACACAGTGTCCACTCACTGTCCACTCTATTAGACACTCCGACCTCGTCAGTCCACCTTGTAGATGTAAAGTCAGAGACGACAGCTCATCTGATGCTGCAGTTTGCGTTGGTCGTCCTCTAGTCCTTCATCAGTGGTCACAGGACGCTGTTGGCTGGATATTTTTGGTTGGTGGACTATTCTCAGTCCAGCAGTGGCAGTGAGGTGTTTAAAAACTCCGGCAGCACTGCTGTGTCTGATCCACTCAGACCAGCGCAACACACACTAACACACCACCACCACGTCAGTGTTACTGCAGTGCTGAGAATGACCCAACACCCAAACAGTACCTGCTCTGTGAGGGTCCATGGGGGTCCTGACCACTGAAGAACAGGGTAACAGAGTATCAGAGAAACAGATGGACTACAGTCTGTAACTGTAGAAGTGCAGCTGTAGAGTAAGTGGAGCTGATAAAGATGGACAGTGAGCGTAGAAACGAGGAGGTGGTCATTATGTTAGGCCTGGTCAGTGTGTATGTAATGTATTTAGTTTGATATGATGTTTTTATGATTTTAAAGGGTCCATATCAGGAAAACCGACTTCACTCAAAAGCCAACACACACATTTATCCACCTGTTAGGCCTAGAGCAGTTTAGCCCCGCCCACTCGGTTTCAGCATTTTTTTGAATGATGCAGGACAGCCAATCAGAACAGAGCTCATTTATCAGCCTTAAAGGTACAGTAACAGAAAGAGCCCGTTGAATTAAATGGAATAAAAGGGTCGGAAAATGAATCGTGACTGTTTTTGGCACATAAAATAACACAAACATTACAAGTGGACCTGAGAGGGGATGAAAATATAATGAACAAAATGTCCAGGGGACTCTTCAAAGGGGAATTCCACCAAATTCTCTGAATAACCGAGTTTGCGACATGTAAACAGAGTGATTCAGAGTGGGTTGGTGTGACCCTTTTAAAAAGGCTTCTTATAGAGCAAGACATTCTACATCAATATGAAGAACTGTTTCATCTAGTTTGTCTAGAACTGAGCGTTTCAAACCAAACCAGTCTGTTCACATCTTAAACACTGAATTATGCAGAATTTTGGAAAATTGGTGGCGTTCCCCTTTAATACATATTATGTTGCTTTATTTCATTATTACAGGGGGCCGTGATCTGCCCCTGTGAGCGAGTGTGTGTGCAGGTCAGGGCAGGAAGTGGTCCTGGAGTGGACACACTGGCCTGGTTTCACCAGAGAGTGAAACTTCCCCACGGCAGCACTGAAGTGGGTGATGTGTGATCACAGCCTGGTCAATCATTTACGGCGGTCAAAGTCCCTGAACTGAAACTACGGCTACTGAACAATACACAGGACATCACTCTCACTCACTCACACACACACACACACACACACACACACAGGAATGGGCTGTGACTCCTGTGTTTTATTGGCTTAGAGGATCTTATTGGTATCAATTCTGCCTGAAAGCAGGAATAAAAACTCAGATTTATGAGGTGAACGTTGCTCAACAGCTACAGGCCGATCTAGGTATGATTTTATGGCCATGGAGAGAAAACAGGCCGATTCAGCTTCCCCTCTGCCGAAAAAGGACCATCAGAAACCAGTCAGGATCAAACCTAATGGTTTTACGTTCTACCCTGAATTGGCTTAACGGTTTCCAATACAGAGACCACTATTTTCCTGCTGAACACCTATAGACCACATTAGGAAACCACTGAAAATCAGCCAGTGGTCTCCTGTTAAACCATTAGGCCCCTTTACACTGTAATATCAACCCATTCAAAAAGCCAAAACACTTTTACAAAACCATCAGGAACCAATAGATGGTAAGATGCTCAATGGTTCCAGTGGGGAAAATCACCATCATCAAAACAAAAACTGTTTTCTTTTGGGCAAAAAAGATCTCATTTACAGTTTCCCTCCATGTGTACACCCTTAAAGATGGTTCTTCAAGGGTTCTTTAGTAAAAGGAATGAACCATGAGTTATATATAGAACCATTTCAGTTGTGTAGATGGTGAAATGGTTCTTCAGACTGATGGAGAATGTCTTATATATGGTTCTATATAACACCAACATCAATCTGAAGAACCACTTCACTTTCCTTCCACCAGTTTAGCATGAAATGGTTCTGTGTAGAACTTGCAGTGTAAATAGAACCACACTCTCTACCAAAGAACCCCTGTAGAATCATCTTTTAAGACTGTAGTCTATCAGCCAAGACGTGTTCAGTGTCTGAAGTTTGATTTTGTAGTTTTAGCACTTCCACATCTACCAACGTACATTCTGTTCTATGTTCAGTAAATAATGCCTGAAACAGTGTTTATGCACATGCAGCTTCAGATTTCCTTATTAAAATATTACACTCTGGTTGAACATTTCAATGTTTTTACTCATTATTTCATTGGCGCTTTATTATTATTATTGTAAAATGTGACCAAAGTTGGCAGTCCTACTACCAGCGGAATCTACCCTCAATTCTAAACACTGTTTAATATGTCCTTGTTACCATAACCTGGTTTTTTCCTTTCAGAGAATCTCCAATGCCATCTTCAGGGCAATTCCATTACTGTGTTAGCTCAGAAGACACCCTGGAGAGGTGAGGGACTGAAAGAGACGGCAGAATTCGCCTAGAAATAACTGTGATCGGACCCAATGAGCATTTTGTACATGACTTAACAAACAGTCTGTATTACACAGTTTGCTTAAGTTAATTTATTAGCTCACTGAGGACAGTCTAGCCAAAACAAGTGAGTTCCTATTGAAAATGCAACAGACAGGGAATAAAGGGCCCTGGGAACATAGGACTCTGAAAAGACAGGGTTCTGGGAACATAGGACCTTGGGTACATAGGGCTCTGGGAACATAGGACCTTGGGGACATAGGACCCTGGGAACATAGGACCTTGGGGACATAGGACCCTGGGAACATAGGACCTTGGGGACATAGGACCCTGGGAACATAGGACCTTGGGAATGTAGGGCTCTGGGAACATAGGACCTTGGGACCCTGGGAGCACAGGATCTGGGAACATAGGACCTTGGGAATGTAGGGCTCTGGGAACATTGGACCTTGGGAACGTAGGGCTCTGTGAACACAGGACCCTGGGACCATAGGACCTGGGAACATGGCACCTTGGGAACGTAGGGCTCTGTGAACACAGGACCCTGGGAGCATAGGACCTGGGAACATGGGACCTTGGGAACCAAGGGCTCTGGGAACATAAGACCTCGGGAATGTAGGGCTCTGGGAACCTAGGACCATGGGAACGTACGGCTCTAGGAACATAGGACATTGGGAACGTAGGGCTCTGGGAAAATATGACCCTGGGATCAGAGAATCCTGGGAATGTGGTGCCCTGGAAACATAGGACATAGGAAACATAGGGCTCTGGGAACATGAGACAGTGTGAACAATAGGGTTCTAGGAACATAGGGTTATGGGAACACAGGACCCTGTGAACATACGTTCTGGGAACTTAGATTCTGGGAACATAGGACCCTGTGAACATTGGGTTCTGGGAACAAATGGCTCTGGGAACATCGGCTTCTGGGAAAATAGTGTGCTCCTATTGAAAAAGTAATGCTGCTCGTTGTTCTTTGTATGACCTCTGGTGACCTAATGACCCTCAGAACTCTTTCATAGGTTATCTTAATGTATCATATTGAGGTTTGATGTATCACACAAAGAGCCCAAAGAACATAGGACCCTAGGAACGCAGAGAAAACAGAATCCCTGGGATGATGATCCTTGGAAACACAGGAAGTGGAAACCATATGGAGTTGTTCAGTATCTCTACCAATCTTGATGGCGTGGTTTATGACACTGCATGACTCACTGTGATCTAAAAACATGGAGTAGTCAGACAAATTCGTAAGAACCAAAAGGACGTTAGACTATTAAAAGCTGTTACAGCTCAAAGCTGCAGATAAAAACAGTATCCTGGCTTCTGAATTCTGACAGCAACCATAACAGTGTAAATTTGATTTGTGTCCAGACTGAATTCCACTAAATGGACAAATTCAGAAAGTTCCAGTGTGGAGTAAGAGGTGAGCTGTGGGGGCAGTGGGAGGTGCTGCCCTTTTCTCTCTGTTTTCCTTCTATTCAGGGTGTTTTATGTCAGCCTGAGGAGGAATCACTCCCTCCATCAGTGACAAGTTCCTCTAGCTCCACCTTCAGGCCAAAACGTGCTTATAGACTGACTGAACACTCCACTATTCACCCACTGATATCACCTTCTATTATTATTATTGATCTTAGTTCTTTGGTCACTTGGTGAGAACTGATTTCGACAGAACATGAGAAGCTGCTAAGAAATAAAAAATAACCAAAATTTAAGAGGTGCTGTTAGATCTTCATCCAGCGTGTACGTCCACCAAATTTCAGCACCTTAGAACAAGATCTTCTGCATTTTTCCTCATCCTGAATCTGGGAAGGATGTGTGTAACTTTTACTGACAGACCACTTGGGATTTCTCTGACCTTAAATAAACATTTTATTAATTTCCAAAAAAAACAAAACAAAAAAACCCCAAAAAAACAAATCTGCAGACTCTACAACATTTACTTTGCTGTACAGCTTCAGTGCGTTCTGGCCCGCAGGTCTAGAGCTGACGATCCTGCTGGACCTCATTATGACTGGTTAGAGTTTTGATTTTGCTCTACGAACGATCTCGATCTCCTCTTCTGAGGAGGTGCTACTTTACACAGCAGCTCAGGAGAAAATTTACTACCAAATCTCAAAATAAACCATCCGAGATGCTCTTTAACAGACTCCACCCACAAATGTGTTCTTTCGTAGCTAGCATGGACGTGCGACGGCGTTTTGAGGGACGGCATAAAATTTGTAGCAGCATTTATGTGATCAACAAGATGTCCAGCTAAACAACATTATTTCCTTCATTTGGATTGTTTGGCAAGAGATGACAGCTACTCTCTCTTACTGGACAAACTTTATGCAAATGAGCTGAGCATCAACCAATCAGATTGGTGATATGAGGTGGGGAAACTGGTTGTGGCGCCCTCTATAGTTAAGCTACATAAGCATATGAAGCATTAGATTATTACAATGGTCAAAATATATCGATATGAAAGACTCATTATGTTGGTTGAAAATTTTATGTTTTTCTAAAGAACGTTAAACTACAAAATGCGGCGTTAGCTTAATCGCACACGGCTACTGCAGATTTTAAACACCTATAAACAAAATGAAACAAAAACATAGGCTCCACTTTACAAACAGGTGCTGGAAACATTAAAAAATTCAGGTCTTTTGTTATTTGGCAGCTGTTATTTTTAGCAATAAAACAATCCTGAAATCTGGGGGTGCTGCAGCCCCCTCATGTCCCTGGTAGCTACTATTGTGAGATTGGATAAAAATCCCATTCAACTAATTTTTTAATCCAGTAACTGACCTAACGTTAGCCCAATGGCTAATCTGCCGTTGTTTTAAATGTGCATAGTTTTGTTTAGTCTTGTTACGAGGTCACATCTGGGGACAGCTCGTTAAACTTTGGGTGCTAGATTGCGCCACTAATAAGAGTCTGCCCCCTATATAGCCACGCCCCCTCTACGACCCCATCCCCAGATCCTTACAGCCTTCTATCATTGGCTTACGGAGCTGTTTTCGCTTGTAAGAAGCTTATTGTTTCTGTGATCTCGGCACATGTGGCTCACAGCTGCACGCTTACCTGGACTTTTCTGGACTATGTTTCAGCTACATACGCTACATCCACGGGCTAAAGGCAGTTGGAAAGTGTTGACAAGCGCAGCAGCGCCCCCTGCTGGAAGCTCTGCCTTTATGAACTGTTGGACTGGTTTAGCAATTTCACACCCAGTTTGTTCCCACCCTAATAAATCTATATTTAGCACCCAAACCTCTCATGGTTGCCCTCATCTCGTTATGAAATGATGACTGGACCCCTAAGATTTTGATTATCTGCAAGACCACAGTGTGTCTCGAATCTAAACGTCTCGAATCTAAACTCCAGCCTAAATTAACAGGAGTTTTCCATAAAGTTTGTCCAACCTCACATCAGGAGCACATTAGCGGGCGGAGTATCTGGGTCAATCAATTCAAGATGTACCTGAGTGGAACCTATTACTGTACGACGTGTGTGTGTGTGTGTGTGTGTGTGTGTGAGAAAGAGTGTGTGGTCCGTTTGCTCTCCTCTCCTCTCCTCTCCTCTCTTGCTGTGGCTGCTTGTCCTGTCATTTTCTCACACTCCTCTAGATGGAGCCGTCGCCCCCAGAGCCGGAGCTGGACCCAGGGCCGCGGGTCCTGAAGTTGTGCCATATCTTCACCAGCGGTTCTCTGTTCTTCCAGATCAGCTCGTGACCGTACAGGACGTACCATCTAAACAGACACAGCGAGACACACCGGTCAGCATCTGATCACAAGACCCACTAGTGAAAGTGGACGTCAGTGAATGTAGCTTTTATACCAGCCGTTTCAATACAGTGTCCACTTATCTGTCCACATGTGAACTACTGCAGGTATGAATTATTAGCACCTAAAATATGCAAATATGCCCAACACGTCACCTATGAGAACCGACTGTCTGCTTGCCATTTAATGTACCCCAGACCTTTACAATGCATCACTGATACACTCTTAAAAAATATGGCTTTTCAAGGGTTCTGCAGTGAGGACTTCGAGGCTTTGTAGACTTTTAAGTACTTTGTAGAACCTTGAATACTCAAAGAACCATTAGCATGCATAAATGGTGGTGAAATAGTTCTTCAGACTGACAGAGAATGTGTTGTTTATGGTTCTACTTATGTTTCAAGCATAAATTGGTTCCATATAGCACCAAAAAGGGTTCTTTTACTGTTATGATGTCAGGTTTGCAACAATAGTACAACCCTTTTTGGCACTAGGTAGAGCCATGGAATGGTTCATCAGACTGATGGAGAATGTGCTGTGTATGGTTCTGTATAGAACCTTCTTCTAAGGATTCTATATGGCACCAAAAAGGGTACTTCTATTGTTACAATGTCATGGTTATAACAACAGAAGAACCCTTTTTGGTGCCAAGTAGATCCATGGAGTGGTTCTTCAGACTGATGGACAAAGTGTTGTATATGGTTCTACATAGAACTTTTTGAAAAGGGCTCTATATAGCACCAAAAAGGGTTCTTTTATTGTTACAATATCAAGTTTGTAACAACAGCAGAACCCTTTTTGGTGCTAGCTAGAACCATGGAAAGGCTCTTCAGACTGACAGAGAAACATGCTGAAAACGGCTCTATATAGCACCAAAAAGGGTTCTTCTATTGTTACGTATTGTCATGTCACGCTTGTAAGAATAGCAGAACCCTTTTTGGTGCTATACAGAACACTTTTCAAAAAGGGTCTATGTAGAACCATATAGAACATATTCTCCATCAATCGGAAGAACCATTTCACCATGCAGAGAACCATTTAATCATGCAATAGGTTCTCTGAGTGTTCATGGTTCTAGATAGAACCACTTTACTAAAGAACCACCTATATTAGGTGTTTGTGGGACAATTAACGTCACTCCCTTCACCTGTGAGGGCTGATAATGTTTTGGCTTGTTGCTGTAAGTAAACAAATATGTAAACAAAAATAAATGCATTTCATTGACCGACTGAGTCTCTCAACACCAAGAACACGACAGCTGATTGGTCCGCTCGGTGAAGGCAGCACTACCGAGCACATAATCACACTCACATGCCAAACAACGCTCCTCCCAAATGAGCAGCATGGTCGAAGAAGCGCCATCCCATAATCAGGCCTGCCGTATCCAGGGCAACGATGGTCTTCAGCGCCTGTGACGTAGGGCGGTCAGTTTGTTTTGAATGTAACGATAAACACTTATTAGTGTAGCAGTAAATAGTGAATTATACTCATCACAAACTCACGTTTCCAGCGGTGAAGGTGTACATGGGGAGGAAGATGATGGCCAGTTTAGCTTCAGGCATCTTCGTGCACACGGCTGCCAGGACGGTCATTATAGCCCCGGACTGAAACACAGCATTTAATAAAGAACGGCAGCGGCTAACATAAAACATTATTATAACATTTAATTAAATGAGCTTTTATGGACAAAAAAATATTTAAAACATGAAAAAACAATGAAAAATGTACCACATGGTCACTCTGACAGACTGTAATACACTACAGGAAGCGTAGGGGGCGATACGGCTTCTACTGTTTCATTTAAAAAGCTCTATAATGTTCATATGATCCACACAGTCGCTCTGACAGACTGTAATACACTACAGGAAGCTTAGGGGGCGATACGGCTTCTACTGTCTCATTTAAAAAGCTCTATAATGTTCATATGATCCACACAGTCACTCTGACAGACTGTAATACACTACAGGAAGCGTAGGGGGCGATACGGCTTCTACTGTTTCATTTAAAAAGCTCTATAATGTTCATATGATCCACACAGTCGCTCTGACAGACTGTAATACACTACAGGAAGCTTAGGGGGCGATACGGCTTCTACTGTCTCATTTAAAAAGCTCTATAATGTTCATATGATCCACACAGTCACTCTGACAGACTGTAATACATTACAGGAAGCGTAGGGGGCGATACGGCTTCTACTGTCTCATTTAAAAAGCTCTATAATGTTCATATGATCCACACAGTCGCTCTGACAGACTGTAATACACTACAGGAAGCGTAGGGGGCGATACGGCTTCTACTGTCTCATTTAAAAAGCTCTATAATGTTCATATGATCCACACAGTCGCTCTGACAGACTGTAATACACTACAGGAAGCGTAGGGGGCGATACAGCTTCTACTGTTTCATTTATAAAGCTCTATAATGTTCATATGATCTACACAACCGCTCTGACAGACTGTAATACACTACAGGAAGCGTAGGGGGTGATACGGCTTCTACTGTTTCATTTAAAAAGCTCTATAATGTTCATATGATCCACACAGTCGCTCTGACAGACTGTAATACACTACAGGAAGTGTAGGGGGCGATATGGCTTCTACTGTTTCATTTAAAAAGCTCTATAATGTTCATATGATCCACACAGTCACTCTGACAGACTGTAATACACTACAGGAAGCGTAGGGGGCGATACAGCTTCTACTGTTTCATTTAAAAAGCTCTATAATGTTCATATGATCCACACAGTCACTCTGACAGACTGTAATACACTACAGGAAGCGTAGGGGGCGATACGGCTTCTACTGTTTCATTTAAAAAGCTCTATAATGTTCATATGATCCACACAGTCACTCTGACAGACTGTAATACACTACAGGAAGCGTAGGGGGCGATGCGGCTTCTACTGTTTCATTTAAAAAGCTCTATAATGTTCATATGATCCACACAGTCACTCTGACAGACTGTAATACACTACAGGAAGCGTAGGGGGCGATACGGCTTCTACTGTTTCATTTAAAAAGCTCTATAATGTTCATATGATCCACACAGTCGCTCTGACAGACTGTAATACACTACAGGAAGTGTAGGGGGCGATATGGCTTCTACTGTTTCATTTAAAAAGCTCTATAATGTTCATATGATCCACACAGTCACTCTGACAGACTATAATACTGTTGAAAAGGGGGCGATACGGCTTCTATATGAACATTGTTATTAACTATGCCTTGGTATTAGAGTTTAATATTGATGATGTAATCACTCACCGCGCCCAGTGATGGTCCTAACCGGCCTGTAGCTGTTTTACACACGTAACTGACAAACGTGGAGATGACCCCTGGAGAAAAAAAAACACAAAGGCCAAAGCTCTTCAAGGGTTCTTTACGAAAAGCAATGGCTCTATATAGAACCATGAACACTCAAAGAACCATTTGCATGCTTAAACAGTTCTCCGCATGGCGAAATGGTTCTTCAGTTTGATGGAAAACGTGTTGTATATGGTTTGTCGTGGAAATGTATTTAATAGTGTTGAAATATGCCCTTTGAGCTATTATGCTTAAGGATGATGTCACAGTGGCCGAGAGGTAGCGGGAGTGTTTTATGTCTCAAGAGATTAGTGGCAGTGACCTCGCTATGAGAACAGAAGCAGAGTGTGAAGATTTGGTGAGAAAATCAGACTTGCTGTGTAAACACAGCCAAAGTTGGACGACTTTGAGGAGCTTCGTTTTGCAAAAAAACTGTACTGAGAGCTTTAAACATGCATTTATTACATAATCAATAAATATTGAATAAATGTAAGATTGAGTCTGTTAATCTGTCATTCTAACTAGCAGTAAACTGCAGAATACATAGATTTTCTTATGCTTGAGTTCACAGGAGGACGGGGTTTAAGTCTGTCTCCTACTGTTTGAATTTTCCTGTTCCACCCTAAATGGTGGCGGCACTCTGGACTCGCACAACATCACGGTTACAACTGTGACAGGATCGTTTTCCAGTAGTCATGGGACTCATCGTAAAATGTCAGGCAAAACGAAACCACAAACAATATCCCAGATAGCCAGAATCTACTGGTCCGCTGGCTCGATAAGGTCGGCTCCCTCCGTCCTGCATATAATCTGTAACTAGTTTATCTCCTCAAACAGATTATACCCACACTTTTACACTAGACTTTTATTTTGGAAAGTGAACTAAGATAAATACTACAAACAACTGCGCAGAAAAAAAAAAGACCAGGCCTGATAGAAAATGATTATTTCAAAATGTTGTTGCTAGTTAAAATGATTTACTAGACTAATTTACAAAGTATAACTAAAGAAAGGAAGGTAGGAAAAATCAGTCACTTGGACTGTTATTGGAAACTGAGCGATGAGCAGTGGAATTTTGTCTAAACAACTATGGGCCACCCGGAAAACGCTGAGCAAAACACCAGTGGACTGCCAGCTTTGCCGTCAGCGGCCGACAGCGGATCAGGGATGCGAGCCTGCAAGCTCGCGCTGAGGCCCGTCCTGCGTGCGCCACCTTATTGACCACCTGGACGCAGTCTGAGTGAGACGAGAGACGTTTCAGGGATGTATTAACAAAGAAAGATTTGGGTGACTATTGACTTCTAGTGTGTGTTAGCTGCGTTAGCCTCTTAGCTCCAGTGCTAAACTACAGAAACCAATTTTGGACACTCATCACGTCTAGACTTAGTGGACAATGGCGTGAATGCGATTTTTTTGCCGAACCGTTCCTTTAAACACGGCCCATATTGTAAAAACCTCACACGGCGCACCTGCGGACAGGTACATGGCCAGGAACTGCTCTCTGCCCATCATGTTGACGATGCTGGAGGAGAAACTCCACAGGACGTACATGTTGGCGGCCATGTGGAACAGAGAGTAGTGACTGAAGGTGGACAGCAGCATCGGCCAGCACAGCGTCTCTGCAACACAAATATACAAACACACGGCTTGAGGTAAGCTATAAGGCTAAATTTAGCTCTAAAGATAAAAGACATACATCAATAGAAAATAAAATAAACTTCAAACCCGCCTCAAACGCGCACACGTATCTCTACCATGCTCGATTTGTTTCTAAGGCCCCCCACTCCTTGCGTCCCTGCAAAAGGCTAACGTAGCTAGCTAACAAGTAATGGAAGCTTAGACCAATTAGCATCATGGCTAAATCATAAAAATCTGCCTTAAACTGTGTGGAAATATTAAATAACCTCTAACAGACTCGATTAGACCAGGATATGTTTGGTGTGAGAAGTTTGCTTCTTTAGTTTTAGCACTGGAGCTACGAGGCTAACGTAGCTAACAAGTCAAGTCAAGTCAGGTCAAATTTATTTGTAGCGATTTTTCCAACTAATGATGTCACAAAGCTGCTTCACATTAATTCCAGTAAAGCCAAAGTTTTAACGTCACCCCCAGGTGAGCAAGCCAGGGGGGTGACGGTGGCAAGGAGAACCTCCCTCAGAGCTGAGGAAGGAACCTTGGGAAGAACCAAGGCTCACCAGGGGGGACCCATCCTCCTCTGGTCAAACTACCTACAGAGTTATTATACTACTAATATTAATAGCAGCAGTATTAGTAGTAGTAATAGCTAGGAGTCTATGAAGACTTCAATGTAGGGTGGGCAGCTAGTCCAAGGCAGGTGGCGGTAGCTGGCCTGGAGCGAAGTAAAGAATCCTTATGACTGGACATTAGCACAATGCTAACTCTGCATGACTAAACCATCACATAATGTGTGTGTAGACGTTCATTATCTCTAACTCGTTTCTGACTCTGTGAGACTCACTATTTTCTATAACCATGGACTGAAGCACACTAGCATAAAGCTAAAAACAATAGCAGCCACCTGGAAGGCTGAGTTTGGTCTGTACCTTTGTCCATCTGACAACATGTTCAGATTACTCAACACCGTCTGTGGCGTCTGATGACCTAATTAGCTTCATGCTAATTAGCATGGTAATAAGTGCCCATTCCTTGTTAGCTACGTCAACTTTGTAGCTCCAGTTAAAGCTAAAGAAGCTAACAGGTCTTGTGGGGCGGGGATGGGCTTTTTAAATTGTCTGTGTTTTATCGATTGCAAAATATTAACGATGATAACTTTAATAATTTATAACAAAGAAAAAAACAACGAAACACCTTGAATGAAAATGAATTTTTTTTTTGCATCCTTGTTTTTTTTTTATTAATATGGCAGTGATTAATGCTGTAAATATGAAAAACAAATAAATAACATCGATTATTACAATAAACACTGATAATATAATAAACTGTGACAAAACATCGTTAGAGTAAAATGAACATTATGACTCTGCAGTAGGCCACGCCCACTGGGAGTGCCTGACGGATGGGTTTACTCACTGGAGGCGGGGTTAGAGGTGAAGTATCTCACCATCGTGCGCTGCAGATACGGGATCCTCCAACAGCAGAACACCAGCGCGTTCGACGCTATGATACCTGCAGAGGAACGGCGATATGAACAGGTTTATCTGCTGATGGGGGTCTCAGCGAATGTGTTCCTGTAGATCAAAGACCCTTTTTAATGTTTATCAATGAGTGGGAATGTCACATTTGACTGACCCGTCCAGTCTAAGCCTAAGTGCTTTATATACAGTGACAACCAGACCGAAGGTAAGGTGGTCCTACGGTGATGGTCATAGTAAAGGAGTGGGGCTAATGTGGGGCGGTTATCATTTTCTGGATTGTTACTTTGAGATAACAAGTTAATTAACTTGTTATCGCAAGACAACTAGTGTCATCTTACAATAACAAGTTACTTGCTATCCCGAGAAAAAAGTTATCTTGAGATCACAAGTTAATTATCTTGTGATCTTAAGATAAAGTTGATATCTTGAGAGAACACGTTAATTATCTTGTTCTCAAGATAACTAGTGTTATCTTGAACTAACGACTTGCATATCTCGAAAAAAGTGATTTTAAGATAACATGTTATTTATCTTATCTCAATATAAAAATCTTATCTTGAAATAATACGTTACTGCCTTGAGACAACAAAAGTTATCTTGAGATAATAAGTTAATTATCTTGTGATCTCAGGATAATACTGATATCTTGAGATAATAAGCTATTTACCTTGTATTCTCAACATAAATGTTCTTGAAATAATGACTTATCTCAAGATAAGTTATTTATTATTATTATTTTAAGATAATGTTATCTTGAGAGAACAACAGTTATATTGACATAATGAGTTATTCATCTTGTAATCTCAACATAACAAAACTTATCTTGAAATAACGAGTTACTTATTACACTGAGACAACAAAGGTCATCTTGAAATAATGAGATGATCATTATCTCAAGATAATTTTGTTATCTTGAAATTAGTTACTTATCTTACTTAACATTGTCTTGAAATAATGAGTTACTTATCTTGTTATCTCAGTATAACAAAATTCTTGAAACAACAAGTTACTTATCTTTTCTCATGTTATCTTAAGATAACAACGCAGAAAATAATAGCAACAGCTTGCGGCCTCTCTGGAGTTCCGTAGTTTACAGTATGTTGGGATCAACATAAAGTTAAGACGTGGTACAAAAATTTGGAAATGTTAATAAATAATAAGCTATCATTTCCTGTTTATTGAAACGCCCTGAGTAGCGCACTTAGTTTATTTTTAGGGCTTTACAAATTTATTTATTATCATAAAAATCACGTACAACTCGGATCATCATCCAAAATATCTAACATTTACGGCATTTGGCTGACGCTCTTACCCAGAGCGACTTAAAATTTGATCAATTTACACAAGGAGGCGAAGCTGGTGTTAGGTGTCTTGCCCAAGGACTCTTATTGGTGTAGTGTAGGGTGCTTGTCTTCATTTTTACAGCTGCATACAAACTGACTGAAACTCGGAAGAAGTGAATTTCATCACAGAATCATTTCATACACACATCTTCAAACGAACTGGTTTTATATGAACGACATCAGTGACCCCAAACTTTTGACTGGTAATGTGTGTGTGTGTGTGTGTGTGTGTGTGTGTGTGTGTGTGTGTGTGTGTATGAATGTACGTCTGTATCTGACCGGTAACAGTTCTCTGGCCTTCACTCAGACTGTTCCACCACTGATTCACCTATAAAAAAAATAAATAAATAAAAAAAAAACACAAATAAGTTGATGTTCATAGTGAAACTTTAGAATGAATTACAATCAATTAAAATAATTTTTGGCCAAAACAAAGTATGAAATGAAAAAAAAAGTTGCATGGTCAATATTTTATATAAAAAGTAACTGTCATTCCAAAATGATCCGACTGAATCACAGTGAAACACATTTTGTAATGAAATGAATCGATTCTTCCAGAACCGCGACCGAGTTTAACGGTGGTGAAATTTGAGATTTCATGACAGACTGAATCACTTACTAATGAACCATAATTAATTGGAATGATTTGTCACATATGGTTTATGAAAAACTGAAAATCATAATTGAACTGAATCGTTCATGATGAATGTAACTGTTCCCTGAAGAATCATTACTGAACTGAATCATGGTGAAAGATTTCATGACAAACTGAATCATTTTCTGAAGAATCATGTTTGAACTGAATTGTGGCAAATTCTGAGAGTTTATGATGGAATGACTCGTTCTGTAAGGAATCAATCACAATTGAAGTGAATCACTGTGAGGTCAGAGATTTACACCCGTAACTTTCATTGACATGTTTAACCACAAACACACACGCACCCTTCAAACACACACGCACACACCTGTTTGCGGAAATCTCCGTGCTTCTGTGGCCGCAGTTTATCCAGCCAATCAGCTCGCACCTCGTCGAAGTAGCTCTGAACGCGGGACTTAAGGCTTTCATACTGCCAAATCGCCGCTGCGCCGAATGAACAGCCTGTAAACTGACCTGGAGTCAGTACTATACACAAATATACTACTACACACACAGTGCTATACATAAATACACAACTACACACTGTACTACACACACAGTGCTATACACAAATACACAACTACACACTGTACTACACACAGTGCTATACACAAATACACAACTACACACTGTACTACACACACAGTGCTATACACAAATACACAACTACACACTGTACTACACACACAGTGCTATACACAAATACACTACACATACACACACACACTAGTATTCACACAGTACTGCACACACACTAGTATTCACAGTGCTACACACACATATACATATATTATATATATGTATATATATATATATATATATATATATATATATATATATATACACGCCACCACACACACAGTACTATACACAAATACACTACTACACACAGAAGTCTGGATCTGATTGGTCAGATGTTTGGCCCTTGGTTGGTCAGAAGTCTATATTTAGTTGGTTAGAAATCTGGATTTGGATGGCCAGAAGGATGGCCTTGACTGAAGTTGGATCCAGCTCGTCAGAACGCTGGCCCTGATTGGTCAGAACGCTGGATCTGGTTGGTTAGAAATCTGGCCCTTGTTGGTCAGATGTAATGGCCCTGGCTGGTCAGGGGGCCAGCCACGACTGGCCCATGAGCTTCCTACAGTCCATAAATCTGATCCTGACCTGTCCTGGTGCAGGTTCAGTGTGCAGCAGAAGTTGTCATGGTAACCCAGTGTATAGTGACCCACTGCTGTGAGGCAGAAACACACACCTCTGACCAGGTTCAGGTCCAGGTCCAGGTTAAAAGCCCAGAGTGATGTACCTACCCCCACAGTGAACACCAGCGGCTTCACCAGTCTCCTGAATGACCTTTTGGGCAACTGCGGGGTGGGCGGCTCTACTGGAGGAGCCACACCCCTCTTCTGCACCAGCTCACCCTGCTCCGCCTCTTTCTTTGGCTCCACCCTCTTGGCAACCTTGCGGAAGCCGCATCTCTGCTGATGGTGGAGGAGAAACCTGCACACAGAGGATCACAGCACTGAAGATCTCACACAGCCAAACAGCAGCAAGTCTGGAATAATCAGCTTTCTTTGGGGACTATTTTGCCGCACAGCTCCCTGCATGTCACGTATCCCTCCACCATGAATGGAGTTTAAGTTCTCCAAACTATCATAAAACAGCGTCTCAGTCATCAGGCAGTGAATTCAGAACCATTTGCTGTAGGAACTTTCTGTGAGGAGCTTTTAGAGGTGGACGTCTGGTTCCTATCACCACCACTGTGAACAATTCTGACTCTGTAAGTTTTTCTAGAACATACTAGAATTTAATACTTTAATTTATGGGAATTTCGGAATATCAACGGAATTCTGCTTTACTCTCTTCTTACTGCACAGGTTTGACTTTGATTCTTCAGTTTTGGCTCAAGATCTCCGGCTCTTACTGGAAACTACCACTAATAATAACAACAGTACTAACAGTAAAATGACACACTGAAAAAGGATGGTTCTTCGTGGGTTCTCTAGCTCTAGTTGTATACAGAACCACTTCATGTGTAAAAGGTTCTTCAGATTGATGGAGAATGTCTTGTATCTTGTATTGATGGAGAATGTCTTGGTCTATTTAGAAGCTTTTTGAAAAGAGTTCTTCTACTGTTACGATATCAAGTGCATAACAACAGCAGAACCCTTTTTGGTGCTACATAGAACCATTCTCCAAAAAAAAGGCCCTATATAGCACATTCTTCAACAATCGGATGAACCATTACACCATGCAAAGAACCATTTAAACATTAAATGCTTCTTTATGGAACTCATGGTTCTAGATATAACCATTGCCTTTAGTACTAAAGAAACCTTTGGAGAACCATCTTTTAAGCTTGTAGCTACAACAACACAGATTAACACCATGACTAATTCTAATACTACTAACACTATGAACAGGTTCAAATTAGCACCCCAAAATAATAATAATAATAATTTTAATAACAATAATTATTATAATAATAATAATAATACTGTTGACAACTGCAACAGCCCTAATATTGACCCCACTATCAACCCCAACACTACTAAAACAATGAGAACCCAGAGGCTAAAAGTAGCATTAATATCCCCAATAATGATAATAATAATAATAACAACAATAATAACAGCAGGATAGTTGCACAACTATAATAATAAAAGAGTTAACAACTGCAACAGCCCTAATATTGACCCCACTATCAATCCCAACACTACTAAAATTAACATTTAGAACTCAAGAGATTAAAATCAGCTGCAATATGTCAATAATAACAATAATAATAATAAAGTTAACAATTGCAACAGCCCTAATATTGACCCCATTATCGGTCCCAACACTATTAACACTGCTACACCACTAATATCTACGGTTCTGGGGTTTAAACAGCCACTGATGTGCAGTTAAAGCCCCCCTGTGTGGTAGGTGTGGTGATGTTGGGGGTACCTTCATTAATTAATACCCCTCTTCTGTTGAGCTGTGTTTGTGTGTGTTCTAACCGGCTCGTGCTGTGACAGCGAGCCCCTGTGTGTATATTTTTTCCCTCAGTGTGGTCGAGGGGGGCTATAAGACCCCCCGTATGTGTTCGTTTACCCTCTGTGAGCCCCGGGGTGGGGGAGAATCGCCCCTGTTGCCCCGCTCCATGCTACCCAGCTGCCCGCTCGACTCCTCCACGCCATCATCTGCCTTCTACCGCTGCAGCGCCCAGCAGCGACGCCCAGCGGAGCGGAGGAGCAGCGGCAGCTCAGCAGCTCATACGGCCAGACTCACACTACAGAATAAAAGTCCGCGCCCTGCAGGAGAATCAGCAGCGGAGTGAAAGCGAGCGCTGGAAGGGAGAAAAAGAGTCTGAACATTCAACGACGCCGTAACGTCACATGTTTCAAAATGCATCATTTTCATTTTAGAAATTTACTCAAAAGCGTTAATGCTTTCAAACCACTGTTAACGACAGACAGACTAGTAAGACTTGAAGATACAAGAACAACATGGAAGGCTGCAAGAATAAACCGAACTACAGAAACTTATTGTTCTAATCTGTCCTCTTATCTATCTATCTATCTATCTATCTATCTATCTATCTATCTATCTATCTATCTATCTATCTATCTATCTATCTATCGACGAGAGTTTGTATCTTGGTATATTGTTCTGTATTAAAAAGTTATAAATACTACTACTACTACTACTACTACTACTAATAATAATAATAAAGAATAAAGCGAACTACAGAATAAGAGTGCGGACAAGGACGAGGAATACATGTCAGAATAAGAGTCTGATCACTACAACGACAACAATGGAGAGGAATCAACTGCAGAATAAGAGTCACAGAGAAGAGCGCGAACACTGGGGGACGAAACTACAAAATAATCTCAAAGTTACAGAAAAATAAACTAAATAAAATGTGGAATAAAATGCAGATTTTACAGCGGAAGAGAATATTTTTGTGTGATTTTCTTTATTTTTTATTTAAATCTATTTTTAAATCATTTTCTTTTTTTGAAATTCATGTTCAGTTTCTGATTCATTTTACACACACACACACACACACACACACACACACACACACACACACACACACACACACACACATATGTGTCTCAGGCTCTTGTTGTGTCAGGACTTTGTGCTTCACTGCATGTTTACTAAACCCGAACCCCTCCCTGTTCCTGCATTCCCGCGCATGCGCAGTGCGGATGCCCGTGCGATGGCTGTGCGCGCGCTCTCCCCGCGGCTCGGTTCTGCTCCCGGTGCCGGTCTGCTGGACTTCAGGTCGGGCGCGCGCCTCCGGGAGCTGCAGCGGCTCATAGCGGAGCTCGGCGCGCACGAGCAGCGCGAGCATGACGACCAGCGCGCGCTGGAGCTGCACACGGCCAAGGACTTCATCTTCTCAGTACTGGGTGAGAGAGAGAGAGAGAGAGAGAGAGAGATAGAGAGAGAGAGAAATAGACATAGAGAGAGAGAGAGAGAGAGAGAGAGAGAGAAATAGACATAGAGAGAGAGAGAGAGAGAGAAATAGACATAGAGAGAGAGAGAGAAATAGACATAGAGAGAGAGAGAGAGAGAGAGAGAGAGAAATTGACATAGAGAGAGAGAGTAATAGACATAGAGAGAGAGAGAGAAATAGACATAGAGAGAGTGATAGAGAGTAATAGACATAGAGAGGGAGAATCACAGACATAGATAGAGAATGATAGAGTGATAGAGAGTCATAGATATAGAGAGAGTGATAGAGAGTAATAGACATAGAGTCAGACGGAGAAAGATAGAGACAGTGATAGAGTCATAGACAGAATCAGAGAGAGGGATAGAGAGTCATAGATGTAGAGAGAGAGAGTGATAGAGAGTCTTAGACATAGAATCAGAGAGTGATAGTCATAGATGTAGAAAGTGAGAGTCATAGACACAGCGAGAGAGTGATAGAGAGTCATAGAGTCAGAATTATATATATATATCGCGAGAGAGAGACTCAGTGTGTTATGAAACAGTGATTGATGTAGAACTAAAACAAGCGCTGAGCAAAGAAAGTACTGAATAACTTAGAACTGTTCTTCTAAATATGACCTGATGTTCTAGAGTTATTCAGAAAAGGTTCTAAACACAGCAGCAGGCCCTGAGAGGTCACACATTACAGTGATTTTAATGCTTAGTGCGAAGCAGAACTCAAACATTCCAAAGTTTGTTATGATTAATAATAATAATCAGTTCTTCCACCACCAGGTTGTCTGTTCACAGTAGGCTGTTGTTGCCAAGTAACAGTGCCAGTATGACAGTATATCATTATTGTGATGAATGATGCCACAAGATAATACAGTATGCTTTCCTGACCACATCGTGTTTATCGTCAGTGCTTGTAGAAAATGACCAACAGCATGTTTCATTATAAAGAGAGTAAAATTGGTGCAGTTTAACTGGATTTAGTGACAAATACTGAATAAAACCCATTTGCTGGTTTTTCTAGCAGTGAAAGCAACAATAATAAAGCTCAATTTAAATCTGCTTCTTTATGATTGGTTTGGCAATTTGAATGTAGCCAATCAGGTCGCTGATGCAATACGTCCCACGATCCATGTACAATAATCAGTCCTGCTGAAAGTGAGTCACGGAACCCATTAGAGGTTCTGCTGGGTCCGGGTGGTGTCCGATATTCACCGGATATCCTGTGTTTTCCTGGCAGGAGTTCTGGGACTGATTCCAGATGTGTTTGATGGTTTCCTATTTCAGTATCAAGCATTAATTTAGCTTTCAAATTGGCAGCCGAACGTTTTCTTTAGTTTGACGGGTGTAAACACTCCACTGTATTCGGGCTTTCACGCACTAGCGCCCCACTGGTGCCACACCAGATTTAAAAACAATTTCAAAGCCTTTATGGCTATATTTTCTCAGAAGAGTCTTCTTGGATAGTTATGTTTCATTAGCATTTTAAAAATGACAGATGTGCTCTGGAAAAACAATAGAAGGAAACACTATGGCGTCAAATCTAATTCAAAATTTACAAGTGTAGGAAACTACTCTTGCGCATGAGGAAAACTGCTCTTGCGTGTGAGGGGAAAACTGCTCTTGCGTGTGAGGAAAACTACCCTTGCATGTGAGGAAAACTGCTCTTGCGCATGAGGAAAACTGCTCTTGCGTGTGAGGGGAAAACTGCTCTTGCGTGTGAGGAAAACTACCCTTGCATGTGAGGAAAACTGCTCTTGCGCATGAGGAAAACTGCTCTTGCGCATGAGGAAAACTACTCTTGCGCATGAGGAAAACTGCTCTTGTGTGTGAGGGGAAAACTGCTCTTGCATGTGAGGAAAACTACCCTTGCATGTGAGGAAAACTGCTCTTGCACAAATAAAACTACTCTTGCGCATGAGGAAAACTACTCTCGCACATAGAAAACTACTCTTGCGTGTGAGAACTGCTCTTGCATGTGGAAAAAAAAGATTCTTGCATATGAGGGAAAACTACTCTTGCACGTGAGGAAAACTACTCTTCACAGAATGAAGACAGAATGAAGTAATTAGCCTTTCTCTCGTTTCCGGGGTCGACATTTCCGGTTTGGGAAGTTCTAAATGTAAAATCGTTTCCATGTTGAGTTTTCATTCATTCCTATCTGATGATGAGCTCAGAAAGAAATGGTTAATCGCAGGAAAAAGGAGCGACAAGCCAACGTTCAAGGTAAACCGAGACAGCACGAATGTGTGCAGCGCTCATTTCAACCCGTCAGACATCTGCGTTACACCGAAGGGAAAACCATGGGTGAAATGGGCCACAGCACCACGTCGCTTCAGGTGGAGTCAACAAGCAATTTTTTTTTACATAATTTGAAAGTATCTGTTACTCTTTACATTGTTTGTAAATTTTATGATGAATGGCCTTAAAGAAATGACACAAAATGACATGGGAAAAATTCTGGTTCCACTGACTTATATTGAAAGTTAAGTAAGTGTTTTTCCTTCTCCTGTAAAGTTACTATTTTGGAGATACAAGGTTTTCTTCCGACAGCAGTGATTAATTTTATATATATATAAAACCCAGCAGCAGGACCGCTACCTCCGCCTTTGTGCAAGGAGGAACAGGAGGAGCACTGCCAGAGCCCTGCAAAATGACCTCCAGCAGGCCACAAATGTGCATGTGTCTGTACAAACGGTTAGAAACCGACTCCATGAGGATGGTATGAGGGCCCAACGTCCACAGATGGGGGTTGTGCTCACAGCCCAACACCATGCAGGACGCTTGGCATTTGCCAGAGAACACCAGGATTGGCAAATTCACCACTGGTGCCCTGTGATCTTCACAGATGAAAGCAGGTTCACACTGAGCACATGTGACAGATGTGACAGAGTCTGGAGACGCCGTGGAGAGCGATCTGCTGCCTGCAACATACTTCAGCATGACCGGTTTGGCAGTGGGTCAGTAATGGTGTGGGGTGGCATTTCTTTGGAGGGCTGCACAGCCCTCCATGTGCTCGCCAGAGGTAGCCTGACTGCCATTAGGTACCGAGATGAGATCCTCAGACCCCTTGTGAGACCATATGCTGGTGCGGTTGGTCCTGGGTTCCTCCTAATGCAGGACAATGCTAGACCTCATGTGGCTGGAGTGTGTCAGCAGTTCCTACAAGATGAAGGCATTGAAGCTATGGACTGGCCCGCCCGTTCCCCAGACCTGAATCCGATTGAGCACATCTGGGACATCATGTCTCGCTCCAGCTGCAGTGCTTTAGTCCAGGTCTGGGAGGAGATCCCTCAGGAGACCATCCGCCACCTCATCAGGAGCATGCCCAGGCGTTGTAGGGAGGTCATACAGGCACGTGGAGGCCACACACAACACTGAGCCTCATTTTGACTTGTTTTAAGGACATTACATCAAAGTTGGATCAGCCTGTCATGTGTTTTTCCACTTTAATTTTGTGTGGGACTCCAAATCCAGGCCTCCATTGGTTAATAAATTTGATTTCCATTGATGATTTTTGTATGATTTTGTTGTCAGCACATTCAACTTTGTACAGAACAAAGTATTCAATGAGAATATTTCATTCATTCAGATCTAGGATGTGTTATTTGAGTGTTCCCTTTATTTTTTGAGCAGTGTATATATATATTTTTATATATATATATATATATATATATATATATATATATATATATATATATATATATATATATTGACCCCTTCTCCATGGATGGAAAACAGTTGAGCGTTGGGCAAGGGTGTTTTCCTTGCACAAGTAGTTCTCACAAGACTTTTCCTCATGTACAAGAGTGTTTTTCTTTCTATGAGAACGGTTTCTCTCTCACGCGAGAGCAGTGTTCCTCGCTTGCAAATTTTGAATTGGATTTAATTAGATTAACCATTTAACCCATAACCAATAACTTTCTTTTAGAGGTGGACGTCTGGTTCCTATCGCCACCCCTGTGAACAGTTCTGACTCTGTTTCTCTAGAACCGAGCATTTCCCACCAAACCGCTCTAACATGGCTCTACTGAGGATTGAGTCCTTATGTATAACGGAACAGAACTCATCTTTGTTAGTCCGGGCTGGACATCAGTGACCTTTTTGGTTGAATTCAAGGAAAACTCCTCTTGCTCGTGAAGAAAACTACTCTTGCGCATAAGGAAAATCACACTTGCGCATGAAGAAAACTGCTCTTGCACGTCCCCACATGTGATTGGTTATTACTGATTTCTGGAACTGTGTTCTGATTATATGTTGCTGTATATAAAAAACCTGGAACAGGACTCAGGCTCTAGAAGACGACCTTCAGGGTCCCGCCAGTACAGCGGCATTAGGGCGAAACGCTGCCTGTAATGACTGAATTCTGAAGTCTTTCATTCTGTCTTCAGAATAGAGCGGTTTTCCTCACTTGCATATTTTGAAATGGATTTGATGCCATAGAAACACTAAAACAGTAAATAACCGTTCAGTGTAGGAACTTTCTGTGAGGAGCTTTTAGAGGTGTACGTCTGGTTCCTGTCACCACCACTGTGAACAGTTCTGACTCGGACCAAGTTTATCTAGAACGGAGTGTTTCACACCAAACCAATCTGAATGACTCTGTTTACATCTTAACTGCTTACTTATGCACACAATTTGAAAAATCAGTTGACTTCCCCTTTAAATCATGAACTAAACGGTAAAGGATCTCTGATTTGGTGTTTCATGATGTAAAGTTACAGCAGCGTGTGTTCTGGGCTCTGCTGGTTGGGTTCTGCTGCTGCTGCAGCATCAGGAGGAGCAGTTTTTGGGTTCTGAGCTTTAAAAAGCAGTAAAGTTTGAGTTCGGCTCTCAGGCCAGAACACCAGCACCTGCAGAAACTCTGGGAGAGAGAGAGAGTACAGAAAGACAGAGCAGATGTCAGTACACACCCACTCTCACTCTGTCAGTGCGGTGGGGTGTGTGGGGGGGGGGTGCGGCTGCCTCTGGCCATAAATAGCCTGAGTCGTACGCGTGTGCTGGCCTATATAATCACAAGGTTCTGAGTGATGACATCATCAAAGTCCAGAGTCCAGTACTTTTACAGTTCTCAGCTCACAGCCCAGTGTGTTAATCACACTGCTGTGGTCAGAGCCGAGCAATATGGCAGAATATGATACCTTGATACTTCAGGACGGATTTTATGATTACACAATGTGTCACAATATTCATTTTTTCTGACGTCTGATAAGTTAGAACAGAGCAGAGCCACGTTTTAAAAAAATACACACTTAATAAATGGTTCTTCAAGGTTTCTTTACACAGATAACAGTTCTGTATAGAACCATGAACACTTAAAGAACCTTGTGCCTGATTAAATGGTTCAGTCTGATGGAGAATGTGCTGTAGTTGGTTCTATATAGCACCAAAAAGGGACCCTCTATTGTTACAAGCTTGGTATCATCACAATGCAAGAACCCTTTTTGGTGCTATATAGAACCCATTTTTCAAAATGGTGCTATTTAGAACCATCTACAGCACATTCTCAATCACTCTGAACATTTTCACCATGCAAAGAACCATTTATTTATGCAAAGGTTTCTTTAAGTGTCTCTATGTAGAACTGTTATAATTACTGAAAAACCTTGGAAGAACCTTTCGTTTTAAGAGTGAGATCAAAAAACTATGAATCTAATTATTCCAGATCTGTCTTTACCCCTCAGAATTCAACAGGCCATTTTAGTTACCGTGCCTTTAAGACCGATATATGCAAATGAGTTCTGTTCTGACACTGTGAGTGGGTGGGGCTAAGCTGCTGCAGGCAGATGTATGTAAATATGTTTTGTGAGATCACTAAAAAGCAGTAAGTTTCAAACGGGCTGTTTGTGCAGCTTAGTGTTCATATATGGGCTGGAGGGGGCGGTGACACGTATGTTTTGAAACGTCCTCTATATGTAAATGATCACTGTTCTGATTGGCTGGAAGTAGATAGGGCTGAAACGAGAGACAGCTTGTTTGGACGGCCCTTGTAAACTCGTGATTTTTTGAGTTTACCTTAAGGAGGTCACACTAAAGTCGTACTAGCACTAAACTTTACGACTGTACATTTTCTGTTATCATAGCGACAAAGTTAATGGTAAACAGATCAGTTTGGTTAAAATATAACAGCACTTAGGCAGGTCTTATCAGGTAGTAACCAACAATTCATCTTTTTCTTTTTTATGCTGGACCTTTTTGTCATTGGTCCATCCCTGCCCCCAGCCATTGGTTCATACCTGCCCTCAAACATTGGTCCATCCCTGCCCCAGTCATTGGTCCATCCCTGCCCCAGTCATTGGTCCATCCCTGCCCCCAGTCATTGGTCCATCCCTGCCCCCAGTCATTGGTAAATCCCTGCCCAGTCACTGGTCCATCCCTGTACCCAGTCATTGGTCCATTCCTGCCCAGTCATTGGTCCATTCCTGCCCAGTCACTGGTCCATCCCTGTCCGCAGTCATTGGTCCATCCCTGCCCCAGTCATTGGTCCATCCCTGCCCCAGTCATTGGTCCATCCCTGTCCCCAGTCATTGGTCCATTCCTGCCCAGTCACTGGTCCATCCCTGTCCCCAGTCATTGGTCCATCCCTGCCCCAGTCATTGGTCCATCCCTGCCCCAGTCATTGGTTCGTTCCTGCCCCTAGTCATTGGTTCATCCCTGCCCAGTCACTGGTCCATCACTGTCCCCAGTCATTGGTCCATCCCTGCCCCAGTCACTGGTCCATCCCTGCCCCAGTCATTGTTCATCCCTGCCCAGGCACTGGTCCATCCCTGTCCCCAGTCATTGGTCCATCCCTGCTCCCAGTCATTGGTCCATCCCTGCCCCCAGTCATGATAATAAATAATTGCCCCCCTCTTTGAAGGCATATGATGCCCTAAATGTAACTAAAGTCCAGCAGTGAGGAGCTGAACTTTACCTTCTTCTGCTGTCACTGCAGACGGGCAGGGTCGCCTACAGAGCAGCGCTAGTAGCTGTTAATTAAGTGATGCTCTGTTTATTTGATGCTCCCATTTCAGAGGGAAGATTTCAACCACTAACTCAGTTCCAAGGGGCAACACTCAAAAACAAGGGGTAGGGGTAAAAATAAGAAATAGGACTTAGAATTAGTTCCACATTTTATATATGATTGTGTATTGCAGTCGGGAGACAAGTACAGGATATCGACATCGGCCCACAATTCCCATCTGTGCTAAAACTGCGGATTGTCGATATTGGCTGACAGTATTGACCAGCTGATACATCATTTGGTCCCTAATATGAAGTTACGTTACTCTGCAGTTATAAATGCCTAGTTTATCCCACTCACAGTGTGACCTACAGTAATTGTGTGTCTTCTTGTGGTCAGGCATGGTGCAGAAGCTGGACCAGAAGCTTCCAGTGGCTAACGAGTACCTGCTGCTGTCGGGTGGTGTGCGGGAGGGCGTGGTGGACATGGATCTGGATGAGCTGAGTGTTTACGCCCGTGGGACGGACTACAACGTGGACTTCACCCTCCTGGTGCCTGCCCTCAAGCTGCATGACCGCAACCAGCCGGTCACTCTGGACATGCGGCACTCGGTGCCGGGACACTCGTGGCTCAGCCTGCGGCTCTTTGACGAGGTAAGACTGAGTTTCGTGTTGCTAGCTAGAGCTTTTTACTCTACTCAAATCTAATATTGGCTGTTTATGAAATAGATGTCTGTTTAGAGGGTTTATGTTGTGGCATTAGGAAGCTAACATCTCCCTCTCCCACGAGGGAACTGTGGGCAGGTGGAAGGACTGCTGCACGGACACTGAGCCTGATGTCAGCGGGGTCAACAACTACTTCTTCTCGCCGACGTTGGTGTCCGACTGGTTCCACGAGGCGGTGGGCTCAGTTCTGAGAGAGCTGGGCCGGAAGCCACAGAGAGGAACGCCGCGGGTGGAGAAGCTGGAGCACAGCGGCACCGTCACCTCCATTGTCCTAGCAGCAGGTGGCAGCCGGGTCTTGTACGACGTCGTGCCAGTGGTCTCCTTCAAAGGCTGGCCGGCCGTGGCTCAGGGCTGGCTAATGGAGAACCACTTCTGGGACGGCAAGATCACGGAAGAGGAGGTGATCAGCGGTTTCTACCTGCTGCCCACTTGCTCACCTGTGGGTTGCAAGGAGAAAGAGTGGCGCCTGTCGTTTGCCCGCAGCGAGGTGCAGCTGAAGAAGTGCATCTCTGGTGGCCTGATGCAGGCCTTCCAGGCCTGCAAGGCTCTGATCAGCAAACTGCTGCTGTCACGGCCCAAAGCGGTCAGTCCGTACCACCTGCGCTCACTCATGCTGTGGGCCTGCGACCGGCTGCCCCACACCTACTTGGCGCAGGAAGATCACTCCGCCCACTTCCTGCTAGGCCTGCTGGATGACCTGCAGCACTGTCTGGTCAACAAGGCATGTCCGAACTACTTCATCCCACAGCGCAACATGCTGGAGCACCTGAGCGACTCTGCTGCCATCCTGCACGCCCGCCGCCTCTCCTCTGTCCGCTCCGACCCAGCTGAGCATCTTCGCAGCGCCATCCAGTGCTCCAGCGTCTCTACTACCCACCTTCCCCAGGCCACGCCCACCACACCCTCTGACTCTGCCTCGGATCCCACCTCTGACTCCTCCCACGATCACCGCCTCGCCCAGAAGCTTCAGCAGCTGGTGACAGAGAACCCCGGGAAGTCCATCTCTGTCTTCATCAACCCCGATGACGTCACACGACCACATTTCCGCATCGACGACAAGTTCTTTTGAAGCCACGCCCCCCGTTGTACTGACTGTATCGCTCAACATATCGTGCGTAGTTCTTGGCGTTACTTGGTGAAACTTACACACAACTTGCTGCAAGTTTAACGAAGCCGTTAAAAAAGTCACATTGTTCTATCATTCCGGTTAGCGTGAGCGGTAGCTTCATGTCTGGGGCTGTAAACAGTCTGATAGGCCGGCTTTATTTATAGTTACACCAAAGCATAAAAATACACTGTCATAGGGCCTCAGACTTCCTTACAAGCAGGCAAGCTAAACGAGCTCCATCTGACAATATTTTCAAGCACGAACTGTCAACACACGGTCGTGTGCAAAAGTTTGTGCGCCCCAAATAACATGCTGATGTTCAAGCACAAAAAAGTAAAGAACGTCCTCCACAGAGTCACTTCAGCACATGCTAATACACGACTACTGTTTATTTACTGAACACACATATATATATATATATATATATATATATATATATATATATATATATATATATATATATATATATGTTGAATATGCTGAAGTTGTTTCACCAAACCACGACTGTGGAGCACAATAAAAAAAACACTACTGAACTTTACTGAACTGTGGAGGAAAGAATGTGGAAAGAATGTGGCAGCAACGAGAGGGGGGGGGCAATGAGAGAGTGAGGAAATAGAAGGGATAATATATGACGAGGGAGAACAAGAGAGAGAGAGAGACAGAGAGAGCGAGACAGTGGGGAAAGAGAGCGAGTGAGAGAGTAAAGAGAGTGGGTAAGGAGAGAGACAGTGGGTAGAGAGAGTGAACGACAGAGAGAGAGAGAGAGAGAGAGAGAGAGACAGTGGGTAGAGAGACAGAGAGAGACAGAGAGATGGGGGCGGGGGGGGGGGTGAGTCCACAGTTGGAGCGCTGCTGATTTGTTGATCATATCAGCTCACTGGGCCTTGGGTTCACCAACCGTCCTTACGAAGAAATTTCTTAGGTTCTTAGGTCAGAACAAATCTACACACACTCAAGAGCACACAGGTGAGAACAGTTCTGCACTCAGGTCATGTTTGTGAATCTGATGGACACTTTTTCTTAGAACCTTTCTCAAGAACACATTTCAGAACACACCTAGGAGGACATTGGAGAACGAGGACCAGCATTTAGTGTCTTTCTCACCGTCATGTTCTGTTGTGTTCATTCAGCCGTCAGACAACGTTAACCCATGAACTTCATCTCCGTCGGGTCAAAACCTCGTCTTCTCTTTACTCCGTTTGGAAACACGAGGAACAGAAACGCTCCGGAATGACTCCGAACTAAATATATTTACATTCATGTACATTCAGCTCCACTGATTTCTCATAATTCCCTACAGAACTCGTGTTTGATTCAGACCGGGTTGGTGTGAAATGGGTCAGATCTCTTTACAGTGGTGGTGATGGGAACCAGGGGTCGCCATGGTGACAACACAACTATACATTTTATTTGCCATCCAGAACCACCAGTGAACCTATACGAGTCTTCTGAATTTATATGGAATGTTGGTGATGGAAAATCTGGAATGATCAGTTTTCTTTGGGGTCTATTTTGCCTCACAGCTCCCTGCATGTACCCGTCCACCATGAATGGAGTTTAAGTTCTCCAAACTATCATAAAACAGCGTCTCAGTCATCAGGCAGTGAATTCAGAACCATTTACTGTAGGAACTTTCTGTGAGGAGCTTTTAGAGGTGGACGTCTGGTTCCTATCACCACCACTGTGAACAGTTCTGACTGGTAAGTTTATCTAGAACAGAGCGTTTCACACCAAAACAACTCTGAACCGCTCTGTTTACATCTAAACCACTTAATTATGGGGGGATTTTGAGAAGTGGCTGGAGTTCCCCTTGGTTCTCCCGAACCAAACGTTCCTGCTGCTGTGCATATCCTGCAACATTACAAGCTAATCGTTATAGTTTTACGCTCCGTATGTTCTGCTGGACTCACGCCTGCTTTTAGCCTTTTCACGCTAATTAGCGAATATGCTAATTGAGGTTTATAGATTTAATGAGGACGCCAAATGTTGCCTCTGTGTAAATATGGCTGTAAATGCTAAGCCCCACCCACTACACTTAAACAGACCAATCAGCTGCCTGCTGAAGCCACAAGGTCACTCTCAGCGTCTACAGGGACCAATCACACTGCCTTACCGTCCACGTTAGCCAATCAGAGTGGGGCCTGCTTTAGTCCGAGTCTGTGTGAGTGTGTTCCACAGGAAGTGTTCTATTCGGGTTCTGCCGGTTCTAACAGGGACACTATAGTTTTCTATGTGAATATCACCACCGTGATGCTGCACTACATGTTCCACAGTGTGTTTACTAAATAAACCTGTACAGAACCAGAAACTGGACTTCACCTCAGTGCTTTCGTGTTTGATGATGTCATAAAATACGTGGATTTTAAAGGGACCGTCAAAGGCACACTATGGGGGATATACACTATGTGGCCAAAAGTATGTGGACACCCGGCCATCACTGTAATATGGCTGGGCGACAGTCATAATCGCGATTATTTTGATCAATATTGCGATCCGGATTATTTACATGAGCTTTCATGGCTTTGGAAATGTCATGCATTTATTATATACCTTAACAGTGAATTTGGACTTTAAACATAATTAAAGCTGAAAAACAAATAAAGAAACGAATGTACAAAAATAAAAGTCTAATAAATAAATAAATAATGAATGTTGAATCAATGAATACATTCAAATAAGTAAATAAAATAGCATTATGAAACAAATAAATAGCTTTTTAAAAGTGCATTTGAACGTTAAACATGAACTGAAAAAAAAAAAAAACTAATGTAAGAAAAACGAATAAATAAATAATGTATCATGTATAAATGTATACATTTAAATAAGCAAAAATAAATCAAATTACATTTTTAAAGAATAAATAAAACAAATCAATAAATTGCTTTCCTTGAACTTTAAACACTATTAAACTGAAAGCAAAACAAAAAAAACCTAATGTAAAAATAAATAAATAAAAGAATGTATAGTATACAAATATATGCATTTAAATAAGTAAATAAAATTATTAACTAGATAAACCAAATGAATAAATCAAGTACTTGTCAACAGTAAATTTCCTTGAACTGAAAAATGTAAAACAATGTATAATATGTAAGTATGTGTGTTGAAATGAATGAATGAATACAGAAATAAATAAATAAACAAACAAATAAAAGATCAAAATATCTTGAGGTTCTGAAGTATTAAGATTTCACTTCAGTGGAACTAAGGGTTCTAGACGAACCCCTGAAAAGCAGCCCCATATAATCATCCCTCCTCCACCAAACTTTACAGCTGGCTCAGTGCAGTCAGGCAGGAATGTTTTCCAAAACCAGGCACATCCATCAGACTGAGAACATGTTTCTTTTTCCCAGAGTAAGAACAGTTATGACTCATTTATAGAGCCTTTTTGAAAGGGGTTCTATGTAGCACCAAAGGGTTCTGCTGTTTTCAGGCTTATACCAATAGAAGAATCTTTTTTGGTGCTATGTAGCCTTTTTCAAAAAGGCTCTATAAGCTCTTAAAAACATGGTTGTTCAAGGGTTCTTTAGTAAAGAAAGTGGCTTTATATAAAACCATGAACACTCAAAGAACCTTTTGCATGATTGAAGGGTTGAAAATGGTTCTTCATATTGATGGAGAATGTGCTATAGATGGTTCTATACAGAACGTTTTCGAAAAGAGTTCTATATGGCACCAAAAAGGGTTCTGCTATTCTTACAAGCATGACATAACAATATGTAACAATAGAACCATTTTTGGTTCTTTTGTATAGAAGATTGTTCTATATAAACCAGGAACACTTAAAGAACCCTCTGCTTGATAAAACAGGTTTTTGCATTGTGAAAGGGTCATATATAGTGTTCATGGTTTGGTGTATATAGAACCCTCAATTAATGGTTCTTCAGATCGATGGAAAATGTGTTGTAGATGAAAAAGGGTCCTATATGGAAATAATGTTCTATATAAAATCATCTACAACACAATCTGAAGAACACCTATTTAAGAGGGTTCTATGTACACCAAACTGTTAACACTGTATAGAAACATTTTACAAGGGTTCTGTATAAACCAGAACCACGAACACTCAAAGAACCCTCTGCATGATTGAATCGTGAAAAGGTTGTTCAGGTTGATGGAGAATGTGTTGTAGATGTTTCTATATAGAACCACTTTGAAAAGGGTTCTGTATAGCACCACAAAGGGTTCTGCTGTTGTTATGATTTCAAGTTTATAACAATAGAGTTAACCCTATTGAGTGCTATATAGAACCATTTTCAAAAAGGTTCTATATACGCTCTTAAAAATGGTTCTCCAAGGGGATTTTTAGTAAAGAAAATGGTTCTTTATAGAACCATGAACACTCAAAAACCCTCTGCATAATTAAAAAGTTCTCACGTGAAAGGGTTCTATATAGTGTTCATGGTTTCGTGTATATAGAACCCTCATGAAATGGTTCTTCAGACTGATCGAGAATGTGTTGTAGATGATTCTATATACAACCTTTTTCGAGGGTTCTATATACACCAAACCATGAACACACCAAACCATGAACACTATATAGAACCCTTTCATGAGGGTTCTACATAAACCGGAACCTTGAACACTC
>NC_051227.1:4773360-4913360 GCF_015220715.1 Pygocentrus nattereri | reverse complement strand
GAGCTCTTACGAAAAACAGATTTTCCAGTTTCAGTGGGAATATTTATTGTTTCTTCTGTGCCAAGTGACATTGAGAAGTTCTCCGTCATACCATTACACAGTTGTGAAGGAGGGGAATTTTTAAGGCTACACCAGCTGCCACACTCTCTGCTATCAGAGTTAGACCTTCTAATGTCAATGTGTCAGTGAACAGAGCAGTGACCCCAAATTATTGACAGCTGCTTCAGAATTTCATAAAATGCCATGAAATCGCAATTAGAAAACTCTGCAGAGGACTTTTAATTTGAAATGCTGGATATCTGAAGTGGAGGCATGTGGTGACGCCAAAGCAGAGAACTTGTAGACAGGAGAATTCCCGCTCCGCAGTGTCTTCCAGGTTTCTCAAACACTAGAGGGCGCTCCTGAGTGAGTCCAGAAAGAATGGGTTAATGGAGCATTTGAGTAAAATCATAGTTTATAAATGACTTAACTGTAAGCAATTCCGTTCACCAACCAATCAGCACTCAGTAGCAGTAAAGCCCACCCCCTGCTGCCCAAAACTTGTTTGCTGTACAAAAAAGGAAACATAAGACGTGAGTTTTATTTGCTCTTTTAGTGAAATCCATCCTACTACCTTCTAAAAGTAAAGGAAAGTTCTGGGTGAGTGATTAGAAGCTATTTTAACTTTTCGTTTTTTAGCTGATAAGCTACATTTACTCCCATTCTTTAAGGACTCCCTTGTCGGGGCATCCTCTGCTGTTTCACGTTCCTGTTTTTGATATAACGGGGGAAATAGGAAGTGGCCAGGCTCCTCATAAACCGGCTCTGGCCAAAATCCTTAAAGTAAAGTCTGTTCACTTGGTGGCCGTCTTTGTAACACCGCCAGGCAGTTATTTCCAGCTGTACAAGCCCAGACTCCTCTCTTTCTGAATATGGAGAGACCAAAATACTTCAGACGAAACTTTTTGGGTTGTTTTGGTTGCTGTGTTTGCTTCACAAAGAACGGGAACTTACTCCGCTAGCGCTTACTCCTTTTTATTGAAGGCCAGGACTTTCTCTATGATCAGATGCCATGTTAAGCATTAGGAGTGCTCCCGTTTATATTTTAACCACTGACCATCTCGTCGTTTGTCACGTCTCTGGCAACACCCAACATGAGCTGCATTCAGCCCTGACAAAACATAGCAGAATAGAAACAGTGGTGCGATGTTATTGTGTCACGCAAGCCAACATCTTTAACAGTTGAGTGCACCAAACTGCAGTGGTGGTGGGTTAATATACACGTTGCTGCTGATTGGGTAACACCTCAGACACGCCCATCAGACGAGAGAAAATGAGCCTCAAAGCTGGTCACCGTTTCGAAGAAACATGACGTTCAATCCGGAAACCAGAACAAAGCGGTGCACAATATTTTGAGACAGACTGCGTCCCTGGTCTTCCTTTGGCTTAGCCTGACTTTATATTTACGGCATTTGGCAGACACTCTTATCCAAAGCAACTTACAGTTTTATCATTTGTACGCAGGTAGGCGAAGGTAGTGTTGGGAGTCTTGCCCAAGTACTCGTATTGGTATAGTGTAGGGTGTTTGCCCAGGCAAGGATTGAACCCCAGTCTACAGCATGGAAAGCAGAGATGTTTCCCACTACGCCTTACCAACCTTTTGAGACTTTTCCTGACTTGATGGTCAGCATGAACTGCCGTTGACCGCAGGGCTATAAAACCACTGCTGCCAAGTTGGACACATTCTACTTCCCCTAACAGCATTTGCCGTTCATACAGTGTTTGCCTTTTTTGCTGCAGATAGTATTTCAGCGCTTGAAAGTTTGTCACTGGTTTTGAAGTAATGCCTTAAGAAGCCATTCAGGGTGATGGGTTTAAGTGTACAGGGGAAAAGTGACACATGGGAAACCTGTTAGGGCAGGTTTTACGGAGCGAGGTGGCATGGTGGTGCAGTGGATAAGCTCTGCCGTTCAGTTCCCTTGCCGGGCGACCAGGGTCCTCTCAGTGTGGAGCCTAATGACTGCTGGGGTCTGTGTATTTTATGGAGAATCCCTGCATTTGAGAATAAGAAGAGGTAAAAGTACAAATTATTTATTGCTTTTCACCCAAATTATGATCTACAGGGGGATTATTATAAAAAGTATAGTGTTCGTGTTGGAGAACTGTAGGAGATAATGGATCTGAAGTTCTTAGAATAAAAATGTAACATATGTCATTGGAGATTTCAGCCAGCGAAGGGATTTTCTGACGTAATCAAGGTGTGTAGAAGCTCGTGTAGCGGATGGAGGGCAGCAGCAGCGCCTGACTTCAGAAACTGCAGCTGGTTGGGAGAAAGTCCCACATAATGTCCAACTAACATACACGATTTCTTTTATTAAGTCCAGCATGTATTGCGTTAAGTCATCATGGTGCAAGGCCACACTAAGCCGACTGCAACCAATGCAGCCAGCAAGAGGGAGAGAAATAAGAGCGACAAAGAGAAGACAGAAGAGGGAAAGGTAGATTGAACTACTTAACGTTAAGTTCGAATTTACAGTTTAAAAGAACATTCGCAAAATAATGATATTCCTATTGATATTCATGCCTAACTAACTCATTATTATTATTATATGGTGAAATAATGGCCCAGCTAACTTGATAATTACGTTAGTGAATCATAACATTGCTTCAGTTTACATCAGTGTAATGACTGCCAACATTGGGGCTCGTTCACCAACTGTTCTTACGAAGAAATTTACACTTACGCAGTTTTTACGAAGACTCTGAAATTCACCACTGTTTCCTAATATGGCATTTGTTCTTAGGCAAGAACAGAATCTAGGCACACCCAAGAGCGCAAAGGCGAGAACAGTTCTGCGCTTTAAGAAGACGTCATGAATCCAACGGAGACTTTTTCTTAGAACCTGTTTCTTAAGAACACACTTAAGAACAAACTGAGGAAAATACTGGAGAACGAGGCCCAGTGTTTATATTGGCAAGGGTAGTTTTGAGATGTTAATTTTTGTACCTTTTGATATGCATTTCCCAGGATGGGTGGTGGTGGTGGTGGTGGGGAGGGGTTGTGTGAGTGAACTGTGCTGGTGGTGGAGGGTTGGGGGCTGGTTAGAGTGTGGGCCTGCTCGTACTGTACACTCATGCTTATGAGCGTATCAGTGTTTCTTTTAGCCTTACACAGGGCCCGTATGTAGGAGAGAACCCACTACTGCATTCATGTCTCATAGGGCCTTAACATGTCAGCAGCCTTGGGTCGACATTTAGGTACATTTTTAGAAGCCACGTCATCCAGAACAGCGAAGCAACCTAAGGACCAGCGTGTCTAGGCCTCATCAAAGATTTCCAAGCAAACGGATCAGCTAATTGTGAGCCAGTTTATGCTGTACGTCTGGGTTGCATCATGTGATGCCTGAATTGTGATGCTCTTCATGTGGTGAAGTTGCTGCCAGTGCGCAGCCCCAGTGAGTTCACGTGCATCGCGGATGAGAGAACTGCAGTGTAGAGCTGAGAGAGCTTCTTTGTGTTTGAGTGAGCAGCTCCTTTCAGTCACGATTCGAGTGAAAACATGACAGTTACGTCCAGGTTCATGTTTCCATCACAGCAGAGTGAAGCCGCAGCCTCTACATCTCCATAAGGCGGGGATGACGATGCACGGCAGGCTTAATAATCGCATGCAGCAGTTACTGCAGGCATTTGTTTGGACAGTTATGCTGTTATAGAGCTGAATTTGACCGTTACCTGATGGTGGTGGTGTTACGGTGTTACGGGACTGACTTGCACAGTTAGCAAGCTGAAACAGAATCTGACTGTGATGCTGTTGTAGAGCCAAACCTGACAGCTATATGGTTACAGACGTGAAATGCACTGTTTTACTATTACAGAATGGACCCTGACATTTACATTGTTCCAGAGCTGGATTCGATCATTGTACTGTTACAGAACTAAAGCTGACCGTTACAGCGTTACAGAGCTAAATGACCATAGAACTATACCTGCACAGAGGGGAAACCTGACCACTACACTATTACAGACTTGAACCTGATTCCATTTTTACAGAGCTGAACCTGACCTCATCACTGTTACAGAGCTGAACCTGACCACATCACTGTTACAGAGCTGAATCTGTCACACTGTTACAGAGTTGAAGCTGACCTCATCACTGTTACAAGGTTGAAGCTGACCACATCACTGTTACAGAGTTGAAGCTGACCTCATCACTGTTACAGAGTTGAAGCTGACCTCATCACTGTTACAGAGCTGAATCTATCACAGTGTTATAGAGTTGAAGCTGACCACATCGCTGTTACAGAGGTGAATCTGTCACAGTGTTACAGAGTTGAAGCTGACCACATCACTGTTACAGAGCTGAACTTGACCACATCACTGTTATAGAGTTGAACCTGACCACATCACTGTTGTAGAGCTGAACCTGACCTCATCACTGTTACAGAGATGAACATGACCTCATCACTGTTACAGAGATGAACCTGACCACTACACTGTTACAGAGATGAACCTGACCACTACACTGTTACAGAGTTGAACCTGACCACATCACTGTTGTAGAGCTGAACCAGACCACTACACTGTTACAGAGATGAACCTGACCACATCACTGTTACAGAGCTGAATCTGTCACACTGTTACAGAGTTGAAGCTGACCTCATCACTGTTACAGAGATGAACCTGACCACTGCACTGTTACAGAGATGAACCTGACCGCATCGCTGTTACAGAGATGAACCTGACCACATCACTGTTACAGAGCTGAACCTGACCACATCACTGTTATAGAGATGAACCTGACCACTACACTGTTACAGAATTGAACCTGACCACATCACTGTTACAGAGATGAACCTGACCACTACACTGTTACAGAGATGAACCTGACCGCATCACTGTTATAGAGATGAACCTGACCACTACACTGTTACAGAATTGAACCTGTCCACATCACTGTTACAGAGATGAACCTGACCACTACACTGTTATAGAGTTGAACCTGACCACATCACAGTTTTAGAGTTGAACCAGACCACATCACTGTTGTAGAGCTGAACCTGACCGTTACACTGTTACAGAGCTGAACACGAGTGTTACACTGTTACAGAGCTGAACCTGAATGTTACACTGTTACAGAGCTGAATATGACTGTTACACTGTTACAGAGCTGAACATGAGTGTTACACTGTTACAGAGCTGAACCTCAATGTTACGCTGTTACAGAGCTGAATATGCCTGTTACACTGTTACAGAGCTGAACCTGAATGTTACACTGTTACAGAGCTGAACCCGCATGTTACACTGTTACAGAGCTGAACCTCAATGTTACACTGTTACAGAGCTGAATATGACTGTTACACTGTTACAGAGCTGAACCCGAGTGTTACACTGTTACAGAGCTGAACCCGCGTGTTACACTGTTACAGAGCTGAATGTGACTGTTATGCTTTTACAGAGCTGCACCTGACCATTACACTGTTACAGAAATGAGCTAACTTGTTGCACAGTTAGAGAGAGCGTTTGTTTGCATCGGAACCTTCAGTGGACAGAGTGGACATGGTGTACGTGTGTAGGTGTAACCTAAGTTGTATAGACACTGTAGCACTGCTGACGCTGGATATTGATTCTGGCTCCAAGTTTCAGACGGCTGGGCATCTCACCCAAACAGAGCCTTTCTCTCCCTCTCTCTCACACAGAGAAGGGCTGGATAATTGAGCTGTGGCTGCTGGAGCTGGCACTGTTACTGTACATGTGCGTCTGGTGATATGTCGAGTTATTCAGGTGATGATTTATTGATGCTGTGGGAGACAACAGCCAGCAGTGTGGAATAAACAGCTGTTGTGGGAAGACTCCACCTAGATGGACTGTACCACTGCCTACACCCACACATCAGGAACGGGAAATCCTGCGGCTTCCTGCTGGAGGAGAGTTGCTTGTGAAGTAGAATATTTGTTTGTTCAGTGTACGAAGTTGTGCTGTTGTGTTTAGTAAACTATTCCTATGTAGGTCATTATTAACCTCCTATTAATAACCTCCAAAGTAGTAGTAGCAGCTTGTGGTGATGGAAGAGTTGCTAATATATGTTCATATGCGCTTAAATGAATGTGTATATTATGCAGTTGAAAGTCATACTTGGAAAAAAATGGGACGATTTTCCCCCATATATAAAGTACCCTTAAAAAGTCATACTTTAATCTATAATAATAATAATAATAATAATAATTGTTGACTAATAAATTGTTAAACACTTTATTGCATTATTGTTAGGCCTAAGACGCTACAGATAGCACAGGAGCGTCTTTGAACCTCAGCACTCATTAAAAATGCAAAGATGTATGAATATGAATTATTTTGAAACTTTTACACGCCCCAAACAACACAAACAACAAACTCTCTTACATAAATAATCAGAACATAAACTGGCAAAGGTTATAACTGGTTATATTTTGGCTTTGTGCCACTCCAAAACCAGTCACTCACTCAGGTTTCAGTCTTTATCCTCTAAACTTGCAGATATCGAACCGGTGTTGTGGTGAGTTTGCTGTTTTAGCATGCTCGCTAAGCTAACGCTAACCTCCAAAGCTACCCAGGGACTTACAGAACAGGATTAGCAGCTAACGGCTCAACACAAATTACTGCCTCAGAGTCTCTATCCTCCAAACTTGTGCACACTGAACCTGTGTTGTGGTGAGTGAAACTGTTTAACTTGCTCACTAAGCTAACGAGTGGGGGTTAGGTGTCTTGCTCAAGGGCCCTTCAGTCATGGACTGTCAGCCAAAGGGATCGAACCGGTGATTTTCTGGTCACAGGGCTGGTTCCCTAACCTCCAGCCCACGACTGCCCAGATACAGAACCCATGTTGTGGAGTGTGAAACAGGTTTAGCCTTCTTGCTAAGCTAACGCTAGCCTCTGAAGCTGTCAAGGCACTGTGTAATGGAACAAGATTAGCATTGCTACTGGCTCCAAACACAAAAAGTGATTCACTGACTCAAATTTCAGTCTTTATCATCTAAACGTCTGGACATCAAACCTGTGTTGTGGTGTGTTCTGATGTTCTAGGACATGTTCCACCATGTTCTATGTCTACCATCCTGTATGTGTTCCACCATGTTCCATGTCTACCATCCTGTATGTGTTCCACCGTGTTCTGTATCTACCATCCTGTATGTGTTCCACCGTGTTCTGTATCTACCATCCTGTATGTGTTCCACCATGTTCTATGTCTACCATCCTGTATGTGTTCCACCGTGTTCTGTATCTACCATCCTGTATGTGTTCCACCGTGTTCTGTATCTACCATCCTGTATGTGTTCCACCATGTTCTATATCTACCATCCTGTATGTGTTCCACCATGTTCTATGTCTACCATCCTGTATGTGTTCCACTGTGTTCTTTATTCTATCCTGTATGTGTTCCACCATGTTCTATGTCTACCATCCTGTATGTGTTCCACCGTGTTCTGTATCTAACATCCTGTATGTGTTCCACCATGTTCTATGTCTACCATCCTGTATGTGTTCCACCGTGTTCTGTATCTATCATCCTGTATGTGTTCCACCATGTTCTATATCTACCATTCTGTATGTGTTCCACCATGTTCTACACTGCCATTCTGTACGTGTTCCAACATGTTCTGTATCTACCATCCTGTATGTGTTCCACTTTGTTTGATATCTGCCATCCTGTAAATGTTCCACCGTGTTCTCTGCATTCCATCATATTCTGTACCTGGATCATTGACAAATGGGGATTTTCAATCGGATAATTTTAAAATACAAAAAATAAGTATATCTATTCCAATTGTTTAAACACTGAGAATGTTGTGAACCCATAAATTCATATTTAAATTTTAGATTAAGTTATTTTAGTATTTTTTCATCTAGATGAAATGTCCGAGGCCTTAAAAATGTCTTGTGGTGTGGCCATGGTTTATGTCTAAATGAATTCATTTCCTTGACGTACAACATTATTTTTTACAAATTCTCAGTAATATAAAGTGTTTAGAAACAAAAGGTTTGCATTACTTTTGAGTTTTATGGATCATGATCTCATATTTGTGTCCTGTATTGTCTCAGTCGCCTTCTTAAATAAAGTAACAGAATTATTTTTCCTGCAAATTGCATAAAACTTATAAAATGTTTTTTTTTAAAAAAAGCCATTAACTGAAACCTACTGCATCAGCTATTAACATTGCAGCCACAAAACTTAAATTTAATACAGTTGTTGCTGTTATGTGTCGCTCCAAATGACATGAATATCTTTAAAACGATTTTAAATGATAAGTACAGCACATTCACGGCTTTGTTTAGAAAAAATCATTTAATTTAACTTAACAATGGAATAAATACATTTTGATTTTCAAATAATTTTGATCAGAACCAAGTATCATCTATTGTTTATTCTTATGTATTCATGCTATATAACAAGCAGTTTTAATTGAAGCGCACATTCAAGGCCTTGTTGTGAACAAGCATTCCTTTTCAAACTTGACAGTCATCATGCTGCTAATGTTTATTTGGAATGTCCTTGTGAAAGTGGGGCATGTGACTGACCCTGTGTGTTTTTTAAATATTTGCACACGTTTTCTCTCCATATTTGAAGTTACCTGCTTCCATTGTAAATTTACATAGACCAGCCTAGCAACAGCAATGAAAATGACAGACTATGTGCAGAAATTAATTCATCAAACAAAAAAATTTTTTTTTGGTTCAACTTAAAAAAAAAAGTAAAAAACAATTTGATAACTCGTAAATTAACTAGTTTTATTCAAACTAAATAAATACTTTGAATAAAGGATTCTTTCATTCAAAGTTTTTTTAATTGAATAAGACTTGTTTAATTGCTTTTTACTACATGAAGTAATTTTTTTAGGTTGAACTAACAAGCCACTTTTTAAAGTTTGTTGACAGAAAGGAATTTTAGTGCCGCGCAGTGATATGCAAAAGTCAAAAGAAGTTAACGCATCTCCTACAGCGAACACGCTCAAACATGACAGGTTCCTGCAAATATCAGGGCAAGAATTTCTGTTTATCTGCTGAGTTTAAAGGTGAGAAAATGAAAAACTTTACTTCCGTTGGCATTGTTGATTAAGAAAAGTTTGGTACATGAACCTGCCACGCCACAAAGCTCAAACTCTGTTGTCTCTTCCTTCAAATGCAAATCCCACATTTGTAAAAGTGGGCGACAGAACAGGACAAATTCTATTTCTATTGTACTGTTTTTACTTTTCCTTGCCATTTTTTCTCTGGTACATAGAAAAAGATTCTTAGTTAAACCTAAAAATTTACTTAATGTGGTAACAAGTAAATGAACAATTTTTTTACTAACTAAACAATTACTTAGATTTTTTTTTTTTTGATGAAAATAAATTGTAAGTTAAGTGTAAAAAGTTGAGTACAGCTAATTCAGTTGTTTCCACAACTTAATTGTTTACGTAGAACTAAAGAAACATTATAGCTGTTTTTACAGTATAGCTAAAACAAGAATGTAATACAGCATCATGCCATAAATTTGCGTTGTATAGTTTATTTTCATTTTGGACTAATGAATGATGATAGCATTTGTAATGATAACAAAAAATGCATTTCCTCAAAGTAATGAAAAAAAGCACAATTGTTTGTTTTAATAACATATAGAAATATAATGTTATAGTAATTTATTTTTTAAAACAAAAAAAATGACATTCTTTTCTCTTCTCCTAGCAAGGTACTTGATTCTTGCTACAGAGTCAGAATTTACATGCTGCCTATGGTGAGCGATATTTACAATGGTATCTAATACAATAAATTAAAACAGTTCTAAATATATAAATAAAAGTGAAGTGAAATGACATGTGCTTTATGTTCTGCACTTTATGTTGTAGAAAGATTTAACATAAACTGTTCTTTCCAAAATATTAGAAAAAATGACTCAAATAGCATTAAAATCAACTCCAAAAACACTAAATTAAAGTAGTTTATGTGTATAAGTTATAATTTGAACATAAAGCACAAAAACTGCCAATCTATGACAAGTATCTATTATAGAAAACACTGCAACGGTTGCACCACATGTTTTCAAGTTCAGTCAAAATTTACCTGCACAGAATTGGCCACTGAAAGAAAATAAGCTAGCTTGCCACAAAAGGTAGCTATGAAATTTATGATGAAAATATTTATTTGTAGAAATAATTTAATATCCATTAATTTTTTGAAATCATACCACATGATGTACCACAAATGTGGCAACGACATGCCAGCCGTTAAAAAGGTTATTTTTTCCCAAATTTCAGAGAGACTTACAAATCTGCTTGCTGCTTCCATGGGGTCCTTGGCAAACTGCTATATGACGCAATCTCCTGTTTCTGAGATGGCTTTAACATAACCGTCCCAAAGTGGTCTTTTCTTGATATTTCATAAAATGGACATCATCGGACAAAGTTTGTTTGTATATTACGATGGAAATATAGTTAGAAATGCTTTGCTGTTTTGAATGGGATGACAAAACACTTTGGAAATCATGGCAAATTGGATAAAAAATTGAAATGAATAGATTTAGAATAATTTCAAAGAAGTCTTCGAAACAGCAGTCATGGCCAGACGGTCGCACCACATGATATTTTGACCTTCTAAGTAACAGGAAATGTATAGTTAACTCATATAATTTAAAGGTTAAGGTGAGCAGATATGTAGAAGAGGTACTAGATATATATAGTAAACTGAAAAAAATGCTGTCGGACAGAAAAAGGCACCACGTCACTGACCCACCTACAATTTGTTTTATATACATATATATATATATATATATATATATATATATATATATAGTACTATAGTATATACTATATAGTTGTATATATATAGTATATGCCATAATTAATGTGTTCCACCATGTTCTGTATCTCCATGTTATCCACCATGTTCTAGGTCTACCAGGACTCATTGCTGAAAGAGCCACTGTAAAACTGATACATAAATGATCAAATGTTAAGGTCCTTTACAATCTTCAAATAAATCAAATGGAACGTCTTTTACGGGCTTCACGTGTCTGGGTTTAATATGGAACGGCCAATAAATGTTTTGTGCACTAGCATTAGCTTAATGCTAGCATACTATTAGAATTCCAATAGGGGTGCTAGCAGGAATTAGCATTCTCTTTGTTGTGTGTTTTCTCTGTTTAAGGGCCGAGTTTTGACACTGATGGCCTGAACTGAAGGCTCATGTTGATGGTCAGTGAAAGCGAGTAGGGGCCAATCAGAGCTCATGCTAACTGGCCATAATTAGCTCTTCAGTGCTTTGCTCACTGCAGTAATGGTGTGGCTTTTTAGGTTCCTATTGATTCCAGTGATTAAATCAGATAAAATCCGATGATAGCTCTTGGCTGATGCTCTGAAATTGAGTTTTGAGACTCTGAAATGGTCTGACCACAGTGATTAGCCAGAGGGGAACATGCTGAGGCTGAAACTGGACAGATCTGCGTCCAGAGAGGAGCTGGAGGAAACTGCTGGGTCATATAGAGAGGTCAGGACAATCCTTCAGTCCGGCCGTGTCCAACCGCTTCCTCTTTCTGGCGGTGCTGCAGTGCAGAGCAGTGAAAAATCACCCAACGCACTGCAGTGCTGTGATAAGCTCAGTCGTGTGAGCAGTTTGCAGGGCTGTTATTAGAAAAATTCACTTTTCAAGAAGGATTTTTAAAATTTCCCCAATCACTGACGGTTTCTGCACCGTGCTGATGAACAGTGTGGCAATGTTGCTACAGGAAGACTGTAAGAATTTGCATATATGAAATATATGGTTCATAGAAACCACTGTGACTGATGGAAACTCAGCATCTGGCTGCAGCCTATCAGAGTAAAGTAGGCATGAAGGGGTGGGGTTCACGTATGTGGGAGCAGGGTAAAGCATCCATGAGGGGCAGGGCTTCTGCATCTGAGTGCAGCCTGTCAGAGTAAAGTGGACAGCGAGGGGAGGGGCTTATGTATTGAGTGCAGACTATCAGCCCAACATGGGTAATAAGGGGGAGGGGCTTATGCATATGGGAGCCTCTCAAAGTAAAGTAAGCATTATATGAGCAAGGCTTCTGTATCTGAGTGCAGCCTATCAGAGTAAAGTGGGCAGCGAGGGGAGGGGCTTGTGTATCTGGGAGCCTATCAAAATAAAGTAGGCATTAAAGGGGCAGGGCTTATGCATCTGGGTGCAGCCTTTCAGAGCAACATGGACAGTGATGGGCGAGATTTATGTATTTGGGTGCAGCCTATCAGAGTAAAGTAGGCATGAACGCATGCATCCTATTAGAGTAAAGTGAGTGGGAGGGGGCAGGGCTTATGCATCCACATGCATCCTATCAGAGTAAAATGGGCAGGGATGGGGTGGGGTTTATGCATCTGGAGTCAGCCTATCAGAGTAAAGTAGGTGTGAATGGGGTGGGATTTAAGCATTTTGGCACAACCTATCAGAATAAACTGAGTGGGAGGGGCGGAGCTTATGCATCTGGGAGTCTAGTAGAGTAAAGTTGGTGGGGATGGGGTGGGGTTTATGGATCTCTCTCTCTCTCTCTCTCCTTCTCTGTCTGTCTCTCTCTCTCTCTGTGTGGTCTGTAGGCCAACTTGTATGCTGTTTGTGTGTGTTTTACATTTTGCTGATATCAGCATTCTTACGTTTATCCATCTTACTTCCTCCACACACACACACACACACACACACACACACACACACACACACACACACACACACACACACACACACAGGGTTTCAGAGGAGAGGAAGAAGATTAGTTTCAGAGAGGAAACAGGAGTCTAACTGAAGGGAGGGGTTTCAGAGGATAAAAGGAGTCTGAGGGAGGGGTTTTAGAAGGGAGAGGGAGGAGTCTAACTGGAGGAGGGGATTCAGAGGGGAGAGGGATATCAAATGTTATTGAATTGTTGTATTGTCACTAGCCATAACACAGCTAAAGAGAGACCCCTGCTGGCAGACAGAGGAACTGCTGTGAAATCATATTTAAGCTCTGATATATTTTCACAAATAGTGTATCTGTGCAGGCTGAATAGAAACACCTGTTGGCAGACAAAGGAACTGCTGAGACGCTAAAACCGATAGCAGGACAGGACAATTCATGGAGCGCAGAGGTGGACGCTGGGATGTGTTTGTGTGAGCTGTTGTGTGTGTGTGTGTGTGTGTTTAAGAATCTGTAGAATCTGCTTGTGCAGCACTTTCTGCATGTAAACAGTGTTATTAATATCCGCGCTGTGTCTCACGTCTCTCTTTCCACACTGGGAATAGACTTTCTAAGGTGACACACACACACCCAGAGAGGATCACCTTACCCCATACACACTCCTCACACAAACCTGAAGGAGTAGTTACTCAGAGAAAGTAATTTATTAGAAAAGACTGATTACTTGTCTCAGGCTGTAATGAGGTTTTACTGTAAAAACTGATCTGATTACTCTTTACTTTACTTTTGAGTTACTCTCTAACACCCAAATCCACCTAACAAAGTCCTTCCTGTAGCTATTCCTTCACTGTAAACATTTATAGTCATCTTATTATCCTCACTTTTGAATAAGACATCGTGGGCTGGAGGTTAGGGAACCAGCCTTGTGAACTGAAGGTCGCTGGTTCGATGCCCTTAAGCAAGGCACCTAACCCCCAACTGCAAGTGTGCTCACTGCCCCCTAGTGTGTATGTGGTGTTTCACTTCATGGATAGGTTAGATTGCGGAGGTGAAATTTCATTGTTGTGGGACTAATAAGGGTCTCTTAATCTTAAACAGCAAATCTGTCACAGCTGCACTATGTAAGATTTGGGGATTTGGAGACCTCTCTGGTGGAAATGTGTAACTGCACACAATGTGTAGATTTATGTACTTCAGTATGATGTTGATTTTGAGATCGTTTGAGGCCTAAACATTGAGCCGGACCTTTTTTTGAGCCTGTCGTGTGACAGTATTATATACAGACGTACAACATGGCATGCCAAAATTGGACGCCACTGACTTTAAATTATTATTATATTACTCTCTAACACCTAAACCCATCTGTACCAAATGCACAGTCCTTCCTGTACCTTCCTGTACTCTGTATATAGCATCTTATTATCCTCAGTTTTGAATAAGACATGGCCAGTTATACTGGTACTAATAAAAACAGCTAATGCTGTTTGGAAACCAGTACAAAAAAAAGCTGAATATCTAAAGCTGCACTATGTAAGATTTGGGGATTTGGAGACCTCTCTGGTGGAAACACGTAACTGCAGTCAGTGTAGAACATGGAAGAACATGTCTTCTGAGGATGTGAGCGAATTATCTACTATTGTCGTCACATCTTCATCATCTGAGGCCTAAACATCAAGCCGGACCTTCTTTTTGAGCCTGTTGCGTGACGTTAACGTGTAAAGACGTACGACGTGGTGTGTACAACTCGACGCCTCTGACTTTTAAATGACTATTTCAGGCTTTACAGGTGTGACTCAAAGCAGCGATGTGATGCAGTTCAATCATTTCCCGAATCTGTGGAGTCGCCCTTTCCATTCCTTCTTATCCCGAGATCCTACATGAATCACATCCGGAGTTATGAGCCTATGAAGAGGGTCGGAGATACACCTCATCTGCCTCTCACCATGTAGAACTGGTGGATTCGTGTGTCCTTCTACATTCTGTGTGTAACTGAGCGATGGACTCATTAAAGGACTTCACTCAGGAAATCACTAAGTACTGATCATCAAGCCGGAAACCCTTCATTCTTCATTCAGTCCACATTGGAGACTCGTGTGAAATGGCCTGCAGAGAGTTTACAGCTGCTGAAGCTGCTGCAGCGCTTTTGGAAAGCAGTGATGAAGATAACGGAGCATTTTGATATGAAACATATGAGGAGCATGTTCTATGAAGAGCCTTTAAAGGAGGGCCTGAACGAGTGACACAAACAAATCCAGAATACAACTCACAACATGCAAATAGCTGTGTGGACGTTTCCCTGTGTAAAGCCAGCCTTGCTTTGTACTGCATTACCCTCAGCACTGCAGCTAAGGGTCTCTGAACTGACATAGAAAGTCAGGGCGTGTCCATGTGTATGTGGTTTTAGGTGACCACTTAATCCTGTCAAATACCCCCCAGTGGAAAGACACACGCACAGATCCAATCACTCAACCCCCCCAAAGTCAGCTGTGTGATTGGATCTGTGTGTGTGCGCTGATAGTCTGAATGTGGTAACAGCATAGAGAGCAATGCAGACCACTATAGGTCTGTATACAGTAGTAGAGACCACCGCAGTACAGAGAACCGAGGCTTACAGGCCAGCAGAGGACTTTTAGAACAGACAAACACACAATGACGCGGTACCTGAGTGCCTTCCGCCGCCTTCTGTCTCGCAGCAACAAGGCAGAGGACGAAGACGAAGAGGAGGGAGTGACGAAGAGTGACGCTGCTGAACCCGGTCAGGCTCACTCTGGGCTTGTGTGTGTGTGGCTGTGTGCAGTGCTGGCTAAGCAGAGCTGGCTGGCCTGGAACCTGTAGCTGCTGTTAGCAAAGTTAGCACAGCTGAGTGTGTTTGTGTGTTCCTGGGTTACTTTTTATAGTTTAAAGGATCTGCATAAGCCAGACTGGCACAAATATTTATTAGAAGCAGGTCCCCATTCTGATATCAGATACTGTTACACTTGCTGATGTTGTTTGATGTAGTTACACCATCTGATCCTGTTACGTTGTCAGACGTCCCCAACGTTTGTCTTGTATTGTTACACTCTACAAATGCCATTACATTCTGATGCCTTACACTGTGTGGTGCTTTTATTGTGTCTGGTGCCGTTTGTAACATCGTGAGTGCAGCAGATAAAGCAGGATGCAAGTGTGAGTAGGTTTGAGCCAAAGGCCAAGACAGAAAAATCATGTAGTAAAACAAGAAAACAAGCAAGAAAAGGAACATAAATAAGGGCCACACTAAAACAAGAACACTACAACAAAGCTACAGACCATCTATGAAGAGTCCAGGACAAACACACGCACCTTCAGGTTCACATTCATATTCAATTTCAAGCCAAGACAACACTAAAACAAGGGGTATATATACAAACACTCAAAACGAGAGACAGCTGAGAACAATGACAGGGCGGGGCTAAGGGCAAGAAACAGGTGCGGGCTGAATATGTGACGGAAAACCCGTCTTTACGCTGTCTGATGCCATAACACTGTCTGATGTCATTATGCTGTCAGATTCCATAACGCTGTCTGATGCCATTTACGCTGTCTAAGGCTATTACTCTGTCTGATGCCATTTACGCTGTCTAATGCATTACGCTGTCTGATGCCATTTACGCTGTCTAATGCATTACGCTGTCTGATGCCATTAGTGTCTGATGTCACTATGCTGTCAGATGCCATAACGCTGTCAGATGCAGTTATGCTGTCTAATGCCATTACTCTATCTGATGCCGTTACGCTGTCTAATGCATTGCGCTGTCTGATGCCATCACACTGTCTGATGTCATTATGCTGTCAGATGCCATATTGCTATCTGATGCCATGATGCTGTCTAATGCTATTACTCTCTCTGATGCCGTTACACTGTCTAATGCATTGCGCTGTCTGATGCCATCACGCTGTCTGATGTCATTATGCTGTCAGATGCCATATTGCTATCTGATGCCATGATGCTGTCTAATGCTATTACTCTCTCTGATGCCGTTACACTGTCTAATGCATTGCGCTGTCTGATGCCATCACGCTGTCTGATGTCATTATGCTGTCAGATGCCATATTGCTATCTGATGCCATTGTGCTGTCTAATGCTTTTACTCTATCTGATACTGTTACACTGTCTAATGCATTACGCTGTCTGATCCCATCACGCTGTCTGATGTCATTACCCTGTCTGATGTCATTACACTGTCTGATGCCGTTACTCTATCTGATGCCATTACACTGTCTGATGACATTATGCTGTCTGATGCCGTTATGCTGTCTAAGGCCATTACTCTATCTGATGCCATTACATTGTCTGATGCCATTATGCTGTCTGATGACGTTATGCTGTCTAAGGCCGTTATGTTTTCTAATGCCATTATTCCATCTGATGCCGTTACACTGTCTAATACAATACGCTGTCTGATGTCATTATGCTGTCTGATGCCATATGCTGTCTAATGCTGTCATACTCTATCTGATGCCGTTATGCTATTTAAAACATTACGCTGCCTAATGTCATTACGCTGTCTGATGCTATTTGACACTGTCTGATGTGGTTCGATGTCTGATGGCATTACAATGTCTGATGGCATTTCACTGTTCTAATACTGCTACACTGTTGCTGCTATGATGTCTGATGCTATGTTGTCGGATACCATTATGCCGTTTAAGGCCATCACACTGTCTGATACCATTCAGTTGTCTAATGTTACACTGTCTGATGCTGGTAAGCTGTCTGATGTCATCTGATGCTGTCTGACTTATGAACTGTAGTTTGCCTTCACTTGATGGAGACAGTACTCTTTTAATAAAGACGGTTCTTCACAGGTTCTTTAGTAAACCATGAACACTCATTAAGGTTCACATCAAGCTTGACATCATAACAATAGAAGAACACTTTTCAAAAAGATTCTACATAGAACCATATACAGCACATTCCCCATCAGTGTGAAGAACCATTTAACAATGCAAAGAACCCTTTAAACAAATGGTTCTTTGAATGTTCATGGCCCTAATGTAGACCCACTGGGCCTCATTCTCCAATTTCCTCCTAAGTATGTTCTTAAATATGTTCTTGAGAAAGGTTCTAAGAAAAAGTCTCCATCAGATTCATAAACGTGATCTTAAAGTGCAGAACTGTTCTCACCTTTGTGCTCTTGAGTGTGTGTAGATTCAGTTCTTACCTAAGAACAAACCTAACGTAAGAGAACATTGGTGAGTCAGGGTCAGGGGACAGATGGTGAATGAGGCCCAGTGTCTTTACTGAAGAACCCTTGAGGAACCTTGTTTTTAGGAGTGTAGATATTAGAGATGGACATGACTGAGCGGCGTGTCAGTCACAGTCCTGTCAGTGGTCAGTTACTGTAGTCGCCCAGCCCCCCCCCCCGCCTGCCTCTGTTGGACTGTTCTGAGCTCCCACATTGAGTAATAATCAGACTGTAACCTTTACAGGAGAAAGAGCTGTGAGAGCTGGACGCTGATGTGGTCAGCAATAGAGACTCAACACTGTATAAAAATACACTAATAAATGCATCATTACTGTCCTCCTCTTACTCACACCATTCTCCCCCTCTCTCTCTCCTCTCTCTCTCCTCTCTCTCTCCATCTCTCTCTCTCCTCTCTCTCTGTCTCTCTCTCTGTGTCACTCATTCTCTGTCTCACTCTCTCTCCTCCCTCTCTCTCGCTCTCTCTCTGTCACTCACTCTCCATCTCACTCTCTCTCCCTCCTCCCTCTCTCGCTCTCTCTCTCTGTCACTCACTCTCTGTCTCTCTCCTCCCTTTCTCACTCACTCTCCCTCTCTCTCTTACTCACCCTCACCCTCTCACACTCTGTCTCCTTCACTTTCCTCTCCTCTTTCTGTAGCTCTCTCTTCCTCCCTCACTGTTTTTCTCTATCTCTCCTCTCTTCCCTCCTTCCTCATTCTCTGTTTCTCTCCCTCGCTCTTTCTCCCTCTTTTTCTTTAGCTCCCCTCACGCTCTCCCTCTCTTTATCTGTCCTCTGTCTCTCTGTCTCTCTCCCTCTCTCTATCTGTCCTCTCGCTGTTTCTCTGCCCCACTCTCTCCTCCCTCCTTCTCTATCTCTCTCACTCTGTCTCCCTCTCTCTATCTGTACTCTATCTCTCTCTCCCTCTCTCTGTACTCTCTTTCTCCCTCTCCCTCTCCCTCTCTCTCTCCCTTTCTGTACTCTCTCCATCTCTCTCTCTCTCCTTCTCTCTGTACTCTCTCCCTCTCCCTCTCTCTCTCCCTTTCTGTACTCTCTCTCTCCATCTCTCTCTCTCTCCTTCTCTCTGTACTCTCTCCCTCTCCCTCTCTCTCTCCTTCTCTCTGTACTCTCTCCCTCTCCCTCTCTCTCTCCCTTTCTGTACTCTCTCTCTCCATCTCTCTCTCTCCTTCTCTCTGTACTCTCTCCCTCTCCCTCTCTCTCTCCCTCTCTCTGTACTCTCTCTCTCCATCTCTCTCTCTCTCCTTCTCTCTGTACTCTCTCCCTCTCCCTCTCTCTCTCCTTCTCTCTGTACTCTCTCCCTCTCCCTCTCCCTTTCTGTACTCTCTCTCTCCATCTCTCTCTCTCTCCTTCTCTCTGTACTCTCTCCCTCTCCCTCTCTCTCTCCTTTTCTCTGTACTCTCTCCCTCTCCCTCTCTCTCTCCCTTTCTGTACTCTCTCCATCTCTCTCTCTCTCCTTCTCTCTGTACTCTCTCCCTCTCCCTCTCTCTCTCCCTTTCTGTACTCTCTCTCTCCATCTCTCTCTCTCTCCTTCTCTCTGTACTCTCTCCCTCTCCCTCTCTCTCTCCTTCTCTCTGTACTCTCTCCCTCTCCCTCTCTCTCTCCCTTTCTGTACTCTCTCTCTCCATCTCTCTCTCTCTCCTTCTCTCTGTACTCTCTCCCTCTCCCTCTCTCTCTCCCTCTCTCTGTACTCTCTCTCTCCATCTCTCTCTCTCTCCTTCTCTCTGTACTCTCTCCCTCTCCCTCTCTCTCTCCTTCTCTCTGTACTCTCTCCCTCTCTCTCTCCCTTTCTGTACTCTCTCACTTCATCTCTCTCTCTCTCCTTCTCTCTGTACTCTCTCCCTCTCCCTCTCTCTCTCCTTCTCTCTGTACTCTCTCCCTCTCCCTCTCCTTTTCTCTGTACTCTCTCTCTCTCTCTCTCTCTCTCCTTGTGTATGTTAGTGATTAATCCTCAGATGGTGCAGCAGGTCTCAGTCTTCTTGGGTCAGTTGATCAGACGATGATGATCCTGGACTAAAGCAGGTCACAGTGTTGATTCACTGTCGGCTCTGCAGGTTAATATATGTCTGTGAAACCACTGTGTTCACAAATCAGACCCACCTACTCTGATCATACAGATAATACAGTAGTCATATGCTGGAAATAAGCAATAGTATCTGAGTTACAGATCATCCAGAGCGCTGATGACTTCCATCATGTTGAATGTATTTATGTAGTATTGAAGGTGAACTCAATCAATTAGCCTACATTTTCACATAATTAAGTGGTTAAGATGTAAACAGAGTTGTTCAGAGCGGTTTGGAGTGAAACGCTCTGTTCTAGATAATCTTACCGAGTCAGAACTGCTCACAGTGGTGGTGATAGGAACCAGACGTCCATCTCTAAAAGCTCCTCACAGAAAGTTCCTACAGTAAATGGTTCTGAATTCACTGCCTGATAACTGAGACGCTGTTTTATGATAGTTTGGAGAACTTAAACTCCATTCATGGTGGAGGGAGACATGCAGGGAGCTGTGAGGCAAAATAGTCCCCAAAGAAAACTGATCATTCCAGATTTTCCGCTATTTTCCATCATCAACATTCCATATAAAATCAGAAGACTCGTGTAGGTTCACTGGTGGTTCTGGATGGTAAAGAAAATGTCTACATATGTGTTTCAACCAGTGACTGTCTCCTCCTCCTTTATAATGTCTCTCGAGACTAGATCTAGTAGTGACTGTGCTGCCCCCAGCTGGAACTGATTCAAACAGCAGCCGAACACAATCTCAGCTTGAGTTGTTCGCTAAAAAGCAGAGTTGGCGATGTTAGTCATGTTTTTATTCACATTGTATTCATGCTGTTCTTGTTTTCAGATCATTAGTGAACGATATAAACCTCCACCCATGTAGGGATGCGGTCTAAAACATGAGAGCGAGCAAGGGAGAGGGATGTAAGTGCTCTGTTTTGAAGCTGGTTCTGTTTTAAGGTCATGCATTTTGCAGGGCTGAATAGACGATTACATCCAAAACAGTGCGGCCCTCCATCCACCCCCTCCTACTAAAGAGCACGTTCACGCCATAAAGTGCCCACGTTCCACACTTTATTATTTAATTTCTACTTTTTTACACCAAAAACATCATGATTCATTACTGTATCACCATTTTCCAGCCTCACTTTACACCTTACACATCCAACAGGCTGTTTTCGGCTTGTCCTCTAAGACTGATGTATGTAGACGAGCTCGGTTCTGATTGGCTACCCTCTGTTGCACCTCACTCACAAAAGAGTCCGAGCTGAAACCACATGACCTCAGCACGAATGGGCGGGGCTAAACTGCTGCAGGCTGATTGAGTTTTTGTGACATCACAAAATTCATAAAGGACTTAGTGCTCATATATGGACCACGAACACTCGTAGAACCCTTTGCATGATTAAAGGGTTCTTCAGACTGTGAAAGCGTTTTTAAGAGAATGTGCTGTAGATGGTTCTATATGGAACCTTTTGGAAATGGTTCTATATAGCGGCAAAAAGGGTTCTGCTATTGTGCCAAGCTTGACATTGAAACTCTTTTAAAAAAACGTAGAGCCATTTACAGCACATTAACTGTCAGTCTGAAGAAGGCTTTCACAGTGTGAAGAACCCGTTAATCGTGCAAATCTAATTAAAGAACACTTGAAGAACCATCACTGGATGGAGAGCGTAGTCTTTGCAAACTCTTTGCTTTACAAACTCTTGTATTTTCAAGCAATGTCTATGCATATAAACCTTAAAGGCCATTTAATACACAAAGCCTGTATTTCCCAGTCTTGTCCACTAGATGTCACTGTTACACTGCTGGTAAATGTGCTGTTGTGAGTTCAGTGGAGGTTTGTTCCTGTGTGTGTTTCTTGAGGGGGGTTAAAAACACTTCTCAATACAAGAACACACACACACACAAACAAACACACACACACACACACACACACACACACACACACACACACACACACACACACACACACACACTCCTAACTGTAGGTTATTGGCAGAACCACTGATTAACTCACAGCAGAGGAATCAGGGCAGGCATCAGTCGCAGTGATATGTGTGTGTGTTGGGGGGTGGGGGGGTGGGGGACAGTGGGGGCAGTGTCAGTGTGGGGATTTCAGATCGATTCCCAAATTGCACCATCAGAGGTCAGGATAATGACAGTTGAAGCTGCTGCAACGCTATTGGCTGCTGAAAGAACCATCGCTCACAAACGCACCAATTAGAGCGCCGCCCTGCTGGCGCATCGACACTTAATCTAGAGAATGGAGGCAGTGTTACAGTTTAATATTGCAGCGATTGAGCGCACACAAAGATCCACCCATTCAAGCCCCCCCCCAAGTCAGCTGTGCTCAATAGCTGCAGTGTTAACATCCTTGGGGCGGACGGTTGAGGGTCAAAACGATGCCATGTCGAGAGCTGAGTCACACTTTACTTACTTTTATCACAATACCTACATTTAGAGTCGGTTATTCATTCAGCCTAATGAGAAACTGTAGAACAGACTCAGTTTATATCACAATACCTACATTTAGAGTCAGTTATTCATTCAGCCTAATGAGAAACTGTAGAACAGACTCGGTTTATATCACAAAACCTACATTTAGAGTCAGTTATTCATTCAGCCTAATGAGAAACTGTAGAACAGACTCGGTTTATATCACAATACCTACATTTTGAATCGGTTATTCATTCAGCCTAATGAGAAACTGTAGAACAGACTCAGTTTATATCACAATACCTACATTTAGAGTCAGTTATTCATTCAGCCTAATGAGAAACTGTAGAACAGACTCAGTTTATATCACAATACCTACATTTAGAGTCGGTTATTCATTCAGCCTAATGAGAAACTGTAGAACAGACTCGGTTTATATCACAAAACCTACATTTAGAGTCAGTTATTCATTCAGCCTAATGAGAAACTGTAGAACAGACTCGGTTTATATCACAATACCTACATTTAGAGTTGGTTATTCATCCAGCCTAATGAGAAACTGTAGAACAGACTCGGTTTATATCACAATCCCTACATTTAGTCAGTTATTCATTCAGCCTAATGAGAAACTGTAGAACAGACTCGGTTTATATCACAATACCTACATTTAGAGTCGGTTATTCATTCAGCCTAATGAGAAACTGTGGAACAGACTCGGTGTATATCACAATACCTACATTTAGAGTCGGTTATTCATTCAGCCTAATGAGAAACTGTGGAACAGACTCGGTTTATATCACAATACCTACATTTAGAGTCGGTTATTCATTCAGCCTAATGAGAAACTGTGGAACAGACTCGGTTTATATCACAATACCTACATTTAGAGTCGGTTATTCATTCAGCCTAATGAGAAACTGTAGAACAGACTCGGTTTATATCACAATACCTACATTTAGAGTGGGTTATTCATTCAGCCTAATGAGAAACTGTGGAACAGACTCGGTTTATATCACAATACCTACATTTAGAGCCGGTTATTCAGTCAGCCTAATGAGAAACTGTAGAACAGACTCGGTTTATATCACAATACCTACATTTAGAGCGGGTTATTCATTCAGCCTAATGAGAAACTGTAGAACAGACTCGGTTTATATCACAATACCTACATTTAGAGTCGGTTATTCATTCAGCCTAATGAGAAACTGTAGAACAGACTCGGTTTATATCACAATACCTACATTTAGAGTGGGTTATTCATTCAGCCTAATGAGAAACTGTGGAACAGACTCGGTTTATATCACAATACCTACATTTAGAGCCGGTTATTCATTCAGCCTAATGAGAAACTGTGGAACAGACTCGGTTTATATCACAATACCTACATTTAGAGTCGGTTATTCATTCAGCCTAATGAGAAACTGTAGAACAGACTCGGTTTATATCACAATACCTACATTTAGAGTCGGTTATTCATTCAGCCTAATGAGAAACTGTAGAACAGACTCGGTTTATATCACAATACCTACATTTAGAGTCGGTTATTCATTCAGCCTAATGAGAAACTGTAGAACAGACTCGGTTTATATCACAATCCCTACATTTAGAGCCGGTTATTCATTCAGCCTTATGAGAAACTGTAGAACAGACTCGGTTTATATCACAATCCCTACATTTAGAGTCAGTTATTCATTCAGCCTTATGAGAAACTGTAGAACAGACTCGGTTTATATCACAATCCCTACATTTAGAGTCGGTTATTCATTCAGCCTAATGAGAAACTGTAGAACAGACTCGGTTTATATCACAATACCTACATTTAGAGTCGGTTATTCATTCAGCCTAATGAGAAACTGTAGAACAGACTCGGTTTATATCACAATACCTACATTTAGAGTCGGTTATTCATTCAGCCTAATGAGAAACTGTGGAACAGACTCGGTTTATATCACAATACCTACATTTAGAGTCAGTTATTCATTCAGCCTAATGAGAAACTGTAGAACAGACTCGGTTTATATCACAATACCTACATTTAGAGCCGGTTATTCATTCAGCCTAATGAGAAACTGTAGAACAGACTCGGTTTATATCACAATACCTACATTTAGAGTCGGTTATTCATTCAGCCTAAAGAGAAACTGTAGAACAGACTCGGTTTATATCACAATACCTACATTCAGAGCCGGTTATTCATTCAGCCTAATGAGAAACTGTAGAACAGACTCGGTTTATATCACAATACCTACATTTAGAGTCGGTTATTCATTCAGCCTAATGAGAAACTGTAGAACAGAATCAGTTTATATCACAATACCTACATTTAGAGTCGGTTATTCATTCAGCCTAATGAGAAACTGTAGAACAGACTCGGTTTATATCACAATACCTACATTTAGAGTCGGTTATTCATTCAGCCTAATGAGAAACTGTAGAACAGACACAGTTTATATAACAATACCCACATTTAGAGCCAGCTTTGGATAGCATTAGCTGGGTTCTCTTACTTGTTGTTGTTTCCAACCTGCCTGGAGTCAATTAGCATGGCATTTTAAACTGGAAGTGTAATGTTACGTAGCAAATCTAAATAAACAGTATAGCTGATCAGTGAAGTGTCTGCCTCAATGTGTGTGTGTGTGTGTGTGTGTGCGGCAGTGTTAGCTTAGCGCTAACATGTTATTAGACATCACATTGGGGCGCTAACAGGAATAAGCACGATTGTAAGGGTGTTTTGTTGTTTGTTGTTTGTTGTTTTCTGTCTGACGGCCCTGCTCTAGTCATCTTGGTTCACCACTGCAGAAATCCATGCGCCGTGGATGCACAGCGTTATGGGAACTTTTCTAATGTCTGATAATGTCATTGAGTTAATGACCTGCTCTGGCTCAATCACCGACCAACAGAGCTGGTGTGAGACAGCGAGAGGGCGTGAATGAGATCATTACGGCTGCTGATCAGATGTCCTTGTGTGCCTTTTCCTTCAGCGGCAGCACATTACAGCCTTTCAGCCACAGCGGCCAGCAGAGGCTAAAGCCGCTAGACGTTTGCTAGCCACCTTGCGAGTCCACTGTGTTGGTGCAGTTAGCAGGCTAGCTAAATGTTTAACCATTTACAGCAATGACACGAACGCCGTTTCAAAGATAATTAGCTTCTCCCAGGAGTTCTGTGCCGATCTGAAGTACATAAGTGTAGCTAATTGACTTGTGCAGCTGCAGTTAGTCAAGTAGCTAACGCAGCTGTTAGCAAGCTGGCTAAGTCTCCTACCATCAGAACTAAAAATGCATATTACATTGTTATATATTTACCACAACACATTTTACAGTGGTTTGTTGCAAAAATGTGTCGAGAACTGCCATTAGCAAGCGGGCTAATTCATTTACCACAATTCTAATGCTAATTCTTTGACTTTACTGTGGTAAAGACTTTAGTAAAGTCAAAGGACTAACAAACATCACTCAGCGCCGCCCTCTAAAGACGTCATTAACAACCATCAAATAAACAAACGTCACTCAGCGCCGCCCTCTAATGACGTCATTAACAACCATCAAATAAACAAACGTCACTCAACACCGCCCTCTAAAGGCGTCATAAACAACCATCAAATAAACAAACGTCACTCAACACCGCCCTCTAAAGACGTCATTAACAACCATCAAATAAACAAACGCCGCTCAGCACCGCCCTCTAAAGGCGTCATTAACAACCATCAAATAAACAAACGCCGCTCAGCGCCGCCCTCTAAAGGCGTCATTAACAACCATCAAATAAACAAACGTCACTCAGCACCACCCTCGAAAGACGTCATTAACAACCATCAAATAAACAAACGCCGCTCAGCTCCGCCCTCTAAAGACGTCATTAACAACCATCAAATAAACAAACGCCGCTCAGCTCCGCCCTCTAAAGACGTCATTAACAACCATCAAATAAACAAACGCCGCTCAGCTCCGCCCTCTAAAGACGTCATTAACAACCATCAAATAAACAAACGCCGCTCAGCTCCGCCCTCTAAAGACGTCATTAACAACCATCAAATAAACAAACGCCGCTCAGCGCCGCCCTCTAAAGGCGTCATTAACAACCATCAAATAAACAAACGCCGATCAGCGCCGCCCTCTAAAGACGTCATTAACAACCATCAAATAAACAAACGCCGCTCAGCACCGCCCTCTAAAGACGTCATTAACAACCATCAAATAAACAAACGTCGCTCAGCACCGCCCTCTAAAGACGTCATTAACAACCATCAAATAAACAAACGTCGCTCAGCACCGCCCTCTAAAGACGTCATTAACAACCATCAAATAAACAAACGCCACTCAGCACCGCCCTCTAAAGACGTCATTAACAACCATCAAATAAACAAACGCCACTCAGCACCGCCCTCTAAAGACGTCATTAACAACCATCAAATAAACAAACGCCGCTCAGCGCCGCCCTCTAAAGACGTCATTAACAACCATCAAATAAACAAACGTCACTCAGCACCGCCCTCTAAAGACGTCATTAACAACCATCAAATAAACAAACGTCTCTCAGCACCGCCCTCGAAAGACGTCATTAACCACCATCAAATAAACAAACGCCGCTCAGCGCCGCCCTCTAAAGACGTCATTAACAACCATCAAATAAACAAACGTCACTCAGCGCCGCCCTCTAAAGACGTCATTAACAACCATCAAATAAACAAACGTCACTCAGCGCCGCCCTCTAAAGACGTCATTAACAACCATCAAATAAACAAACGTCACTCAGCACCGCCCTCTAAAGGCGTCATTAACAACCATCAAATAAACAAACGTCACTCAGCGCCGCCCTCTAAAGGTGTCATTAACAACCATCAAATAAACAAACGCCGCTCAGCACCGCCCTCTAAAGACGTCATTAACAACCATCAAATAAACAAACGTCACTCAGCGCCGCCCTCTAAAGACGTCATTAACAACCATCAAATAAACAAACGCCGCTCAGCGCCGCCCTCTAAAGGTGTCATTAACAACCATCAAATAAACAAACGTCACTCAGCGCCGCCCTCTAAAGACGTCATTAACAACCATCAAATAAACAAACGCCGCTCAGCGCCGCCCTCTAAAGGTGTCATTAACAACCATCAAATAAACAAACGCCGCTCAGCTCCGCCCTCTAAAGACGTCATTAACAACCATCAAATAAACAAACGTCACTCAGCGCCGCCCTCTAAAGACGTCATTAACAACCATCAAATAAACAAACGCCGCTCAGCACCGCCCTCTAAAGACGTCATTAACAACCATCAAATAAACAAACGTCACTCAGCGCCGCCCTCTAAAGACGTCATTAACAACCATCAAATAAACAAACGTCACTCAGCACCGCCCTCTAAAGGCGTCATTAACAACCATCAAATAAACAAACGCCGCTCAGCGCCGCCCTCTAAAGGCGTCATTAACAACCATCAAATAAACAAACGTCACTCAGCACCGCCCTCTAAAGACGTCATTAACAACCATCAAATAAACAAACGTCACTCAGCGCCGCCCTCTAAAGACGTCATTAACAACCATCAAATAAACAAACGTCACTCAGCACCGCCCTCTAAAGGCGTCATTAACAACCATCAAATAAACAAACGCCGCTCAGCGCCGCCCTCTAAAGGCGTCATTAACAACCATCAAATAAACAAACGTCACTCAGCACCGCCCTCTAAAGACGTCATTAACAACCATCAAATAAACAAACGCCGCTCAGCACCGCCCTCTAAAGACGTCATTAACAACCATCAAATAAACAAATGCCGCTCAGCACCGCCCTCTAAAGGCGTCATTAACAACCATCAAATAAACAAACGCCGCTCAGCGCCGCCCTCTAAAGGCGTCATTAACAACCATCAAATAAACAAACGTCACTCAGCACCGCCCTCTAAAGGCGTCATTAACAACCATCAAATAAACAAACGCCACTCAGCACCGCCCTCTAAAGACGTCATTAACAACCATCAAATAAACAAACGCCGCTCAGCACCGCCCTCTAAAGGCGTCATTAACAACCATCAAATAAACAAACGTCACTCAGCGCCGCCCTCTAAAGACGTCATTAACAACCATCAAATAAACAAACGCCACTCAGCACCGCCCTCTAAAGGCGTCATTAACAACCATCAAATAAACAAATGTCGCTCAGCGCCGCCCTCTAAAGGCGTCATTAACAACCATCAAATAAAAAAACGCCACTCAGCGCCGCCCTCTAAAGGCATCATTAACAACCATCAAATAAACAAATGTCACTCAGCTCCGCCCTCTAGCTGTTTACCCAAAAAACAATATTTTGTCTGATTTTTTGAGTTAAGTCAGTTCAAACCAGATCATTTGACATAACTGTTTGGCACATTATGGTCAATTTGATTGGCTGGTCTTGGTTGCAGCTGTTCCGTCTGAGTTTCAGACACGTTTCATGTGATTTGCTGGAGGCTTTACCTCCAACAAATTGAGTCAAATTGAGCATTATGAGATTTGAATTTGTGTGAAAGTTCCACAATGTAAAGTTGGCTTCAGATCACACCTCCGGTATGTGAGATAAATATAAGAGAACAGACTCCTCCTCCTCTCTCTCTGTGAAAAAATAATCACTGTGCTGTGATGAGAGTGATGATCTATTTGGGTCACAGCGATTGGCCTCTTTATTGAAGAGAACAGAAACTATCTTGCAGTGCTTTGTGCTACCGAGTGTCTGTTAACACATCAGCATCACACCCCCCCCACCCCCGCAGCACTACACCTGTCTAAAAGACAGGGGGCGCTCACCAAAATCCAATAGGCAAGACATTGTTGCTGTCCAAAGAAAAGCAAGTCTCCACTTATATTCTTTATGTTTAATGTAAAGATTTGTTTTAAAGCAGTTTTGGAGCATTTCTATGGGTCCATTTATTGAGGTAATTTATCCATCCATACATTTTCTAAGCCGCTTCTCCCTCAGGCTCGCCAGGGTGGGTGGGGTGGTGGGGGGGGGGGGGGGGGGGGGTGTGATGGGGGTGCTGGAGCCTATCCCAGCGGTCATCGGGCAGAAGGCAGGATACAAGGATACACCCTGGACAGGTCGCCAGTCCATCGCAGGGCAGACAGACAGACACAGACAGTCACTCACACACTCACACCCAGGGGCAATTTAGCATGTCCAACTGCATGTCTTTGGACTGTGGGAGGAAACCGGAGAACCCGGAGGAAACCCACGCAGGCACGGGGAGAACATGCAGACTCCACACAGAGAGGACCCCGGTCACCTGGCCGGGGAATCGAACCCAGGCCCTCCTCGCTGTGAGAATCCCAGAAAATGGAAATACGTGGGTTTTTTTTTGGACGGTGATGTTATGCACCTTGTCTTGTAACTCCCACCACTGCTGATATGAACCAGGCTCTATATTAGTGTACAAGCATGATAAAGCGTCTTCACTGACTGGAACTGATTTTTCCCACTTTTTCCTGCTGGATGTGTGTAGCACTGACTGGATTTACATGATGAACTTTTACACAACTTTAGTTGCTATAAACACACAAAACATTCGGTTTGACACTCAGCTTGCAACAAATCATCTGCCCACTGTTTGATTAATTGAGAATAAAAATCAGCTTCATTTTAAGAGACCCTTATTAGTGCCACAACGGGGGGAATTTCACCCCCACATTTAACCCATCCATGCAGTGAAACACCACATACACACTAGTGAGCCCGCACACTCTAGGGGGCAGTGAGCACACTTGCCCGGAGCGGTGGGCAGCCCTATCTGCAGCGCCTGGGGAGCAGCTTGGGGTTAGGTGTTTTGCTCAAGGACACCTCAGTCAGTGTACTGTCAGCTCTGGGGATCGAACCGGCAACCTCGCGGTCACAGGGCCAGTTCCCTAAACTTCAGCCCACGACTGCCCCAGTCTGCAGTGGAGGCCAGTGTGGAATTTCACGTTTGTTTAATTGAATTGAATTGAAATATTTTTTAGTCATTTTTAGTACTTTGAAACTAGTTAATGTAGTTTGCTAGCACAGTTAATGCTAATCGTGTTTGTTTTTAGAGCTTTGCATTCAAAACACTGGCCAGAAGCAACAACATTCACTACAAAATATCGAAAAGAACCCAAAGAGCAGTAATAACAGAAACATCTCAATTACGCAGCTACCTATTTAACAAACATTCAGTTTTCATTGCCTGGTGTTACTGCTAGCTAACCTTAATCCTAGCTGTAACTATGTGGGGTACATCGCTGTGGGTAAACTCTACAGGAGTACAGCACACCTGTAGAGTCTACAGGGAGCAGATCTATAAAAGTAAATCTCTAGGGATAAACTACAGGAGGCAGGGCATGGGTGGGGTTGTTGATCTCAAGGGGTAAACACTGCAGGGGGTAGATCTATAGAGGTAATCTGTACAGAGGAATAGATCTCTAGGAGTACATTCTAAAGGGGGGGGAGGTTATAAGTAGATATAAGTAGATCTGTAGGTGGAATCTTGACATGGAGTAGATTTACACAGGAAACCTATACAGGGAGAAGATCTATAGTGGTAATCTCTACAGAGAGGAAATACACAGAGGAAATCTCTATAGGGACTAGATCTACAGGGGTAATCTCTGCAAGGGGTAGATTTTCAGGGGTAATCTCTACAGGGAGTAGATCTACAGGATTAAGCTTTACAGGGGGTAGATCTGCAGGATTAATCTTTACAGGGGGTAGATCTACAGGGTTAATCTCTACATGAGTAGGTCACCAGGGTTAATCTCTTCAGGGAGTAGATCTACAGGGTTAATTTCTATAGGGAGTAGATCTACAGGGCTAATCACTACAGGGAATAGATTCACTGAGTAATCTTTACAGGGGTCAAGCTAAATGATCAATCTCTACAGGCAGTAGATCTGCAGGGTTAATCTCTACAGGAGGCAGATCGCCAGGGGTCATTTCCACTCGGGGTAGATTTACAGGGGTGATCTCTACAGGGAATAGATCTGGGGTGTTAACCTCTGCAGGGGGTAGATCTACAGGGTTAATCTCTAAGAAGGTCAATTGCCAGGGGTGAACTATACAGGGATGGATCTGTAGGGGTCATTTCGATGGTGGTAGATCCAGCTGTAATTACTACAGGGGGAAATATTTCTAAATGGGGTAGATCTCCACTGGTAATCTTTTGTGGAGGGGAAAGGTCTGTAAGGTTAAATTCTACACGAGGCTAGATCTCCATAGAGGGGTGGAACTAAGGGGGTGTAGTTGTGGGGCAGATGTGGCATAGATAGCCGCTGTATGAGTCTGGACCTGAAGCTACAGGATTAATCTTTACAGGGGGTAGATCTGCAGGATTAATCTTTACAGGGGGTAGATCTACAGGGTTAATCTCTACATGAGTAGGTCACCAGGGTTAATCTCTTCAGGGAGTAGATCTACAGGGTTAATTTCTATAGGGAGTAGATCTACAGGGCTAATTTCTATAGGGAGTAGATCTATAGGGCTAATCTCTACAGAGAGTAGATCTATAGATGTAATCTCTACGGGGTCATTTCTACAGGGAGTAGATCTACAAGGCTAATCACTACAGGGAATAGATTCACTGAGTAATCTTTACAGAGAATCAATCTAGTGGATCTATCTCTACAGGCAGTAGATCTGCAGGGTTAATCTCTACAGGAGGCAGATCGCCAGGGGTCATTTCCACTCGGGGTAGATTTACAGGGGTGATCTCTACAGGGAATAGATCTGGGGTGTTAACCTCTGCAGGGGGTAGATCTACAGGGTTAATCTCTAAGAAGGTCAATCGCCAGGGGTGAACTATACAGGGATGGATCTGTAGGGGTCATTTCGATGGTGGTAGATCCAGCTGTAATTACTACAGGGGGAAATATTTCTAAATGGGGTAGATCTCCACTGGTAATCTTTTGTGGAGGGGAAAGGTCTGTAAGGTTAAATTCTACACGAGGCTAGATCTCCATAGAGGGGTGGAACTAAGGGGGTGTAGTTGTGGGGCAGATGTGGCATAGATAGCCGCTGTATGAGTCTGGACCTGAAGCTACAGGATTAATCTTTACAGGGGGTAGATCTGCAGGATTAATCTTTACAGGGGGTAGATCTACAGGGTTAATCTCTACATGAGTAGGTCACCAGGGTTAATCTCTTCAGGGAGTAGATCTACAGGGTTAATTTCTATAGGGAGTAGATCTACAGGGCTAATTTCTATAGGGAGTAGATCTACAGGGCTAATCTCTACAGAGAGTAGATCTATAGATGTAATCTCTACGGGGTCATTTCTACAGGGAGTAGATCTACAAGGCTAATCACTACAGGGAATAGATTCACTGAGTAATCTTTACAGAGAATCAATCTAGTGGATCTATCTCTACAGGCAGTAGATCTGCAGGGTTAATCTCTACAGGAGGCAGATCGCCAGGGGTCATTTCCACTCGGGGTAGATTTACAGGGGTGATCTCTACAGGGAATAGATCTGGGGTGTTAACCTCTGCAGGGGGTAGATCTACAGGGTTAATCTCTAAGAAGGTCAATCGCCAGGGGTGAACTATACAGGGATGGATCTGTAGGGGTCATTTCGATGGTGGTAGATCCAGCTGTAATTACTACAGGGGGAAATATTTCTAAATGGGGTAGATCTCCACTGGTAATCTTTTGTGGAGGGGAAAGGTCTGTAAGGTTAAATTCTACACGAGGCTAGATCTCCATAGAGGGGTGGAACTAAGGGGGTGTAGTTGTGGGGCAGATGTGGCATAGATAGCCGCTGTATGAGTCTGGACCTGAAGCTCCTCTCGGTGGTGTTTCTGCTTTAAACCACTGATGAATAATTACTGACATCTGGAGTGGTGCAGGCCTGGTGACGCGCTGGGTGAAGGAGCTTATTCTCCATGAAGCTGGAGGGAGAGATGTTTTCTGCATCTCCTGAGCTTTAAACCCTCCTCCTTCACACACACACACACACACACACACACACACACACACACACTCCCTCACTCACTCACTCTCTCTCTCACCCCCCTCCGCCTTCCTCGCGAGCTCTTCATCCGCACTGGAGGAGCGCGTGCTCACATCACGGTCCTGCGGCTCTGTCCGCTCAGGCTCTCTTACAGTTCGTGGCCAGTTTTCCGGGTTTGGTGTAAACAGTCTCGCGCAGTGGACGGGGGTCGGTCCTTGCGTGATGCGCGCGTAATGCGCCGGTTAGTTTGGTCCGCGCGGACTCTCCGGTTCAGCAGCGCGTGAGAAGGATCTCTTCGCGCTCTTACATAACCGCGCGCGCCCACCGGAGCTGCTCATGGCGCACGGAGAGCAGAGCGCGCGCTCCAGCCTGGAGCCCCGCACGCAGCGGCAGCCCTGAAACACCCGGAGCCGCCTGAGCCTGAACCTCCACACACACACACGCGCGCGCACACACACACACACACTCGGTCTTTACACACTCCGGCATGGCCGCCGCCATCGCGAGCTCGCTGATCCGGCAGAAGAGGCAGGCACGCGAGTCCAACAGCGAGCGGGTGGCCACATCCAAACGGCGCTCGAGCCCCAGCAAGGAGGCACGCTCACTGTGCGCGAGACACTTCCTGGGTGTTTTCAGCAAGGTCCGCTTCTGCAGCGGCAAAAAGAGACCCGTGCGCCGGAAACCAGGTCAGGGAGTGTGTGTGTGTGTGTGTGTGTGTGTGTGTGAGAGAGAGAGAGAGAGTGTGTGAGGGGGAGAGAGAAAGTCTGCGTGCGCTCCAAATAAACGCGCTCCCGTTATGTAAGCGTGTGCTGTGGATGTGAGCTATGGGTAGAAAAGGAGTTCTCAGTGTTAACACGAGCGCTCGTGTACTGTGTATACACTGTAATGCAGCAGGTCGGTTCACGCGCGCTGACAGTTGGAGATTTACAGCCCAACTTTCAGTGGAACGAGTGATGTCCAGTTACACTGCAGGTCCGCAAGTCCTACTGAAGTGCCTACTGCAAGTATCTACACTGCATCTTAACAAAGCGTGTGACCTTATCCTGTAGTGTTGCATTACATCTTGTTCAGCTTTACATTGTGTTTTAATAGTGTAGCTTTACACTGAGCTTGTTTACAACACAGCTTTACACCGTACACCTTCACAATGCCGTTTTACAGTGCAGCTTTACACTGAGCTTGTTTACAACACAGCTTTACGCCGTGCACCTTCACAATGCCGTTTTACAGTGCAGCTTTACACTGAGCTTGTTTACAACACAGCTTTACGCCGTGCACCTTCACAATGCCGTTTTACAGTGCAGCTTTACACTGAGCTTGTTTACAACACAGCTTTACACTGTGCACTGTACAAAAACACAATGTTGTTTTACATGTTGCGTTTTACAGTGCAACTTTACGCTGTGCACCCATACAGTGCAGCCTTACAAAGCATATAGCTTTACACTGTCTTTACAGAGTATTTTCACACATATCTACAGTGTTAAAGTATCTTTACACTATGTAACACTACACTGTATCTTAATGAAGTGTGTAACTTTACGCTGTAGTGTTCCTTTACATCTTGTCAACTTGTTCAGCTTTACATTGCATTTTAACAGTGCAGTTTTACTCTGTGCGACTTTACAGTAAAGCTTTACACTGTGCGTCTTTGCAGTGTTGCTTTACACTGAGCTTTTTTACAATACAGCTTTACACTGTGCACCTTCACAATGCCGTTTTACATGTTGCATTTCATAGTGCAGCTTTTCGCTGTGCACCCATACAGTGCAGCCTTTACAAAGCATCTTTACAGTATAGCTTTTCACTGTACGTCTTTACAGAGTGTTTTCACACATCTACAGTGTTAAAGTATCTTTACAGTATGTAGCACTACACCGCTTCTTTATGAAGCATGTACCATTACACTGTAGTGTTGCAATACATCTTGTACAGCTTTACATTGCATCCTTGCAGTGCTCCTTACACTGTGCATCTTTACTGTATGTCTTCACACAGTGCAGCTTTATACTGTGACAGCCTTGCAGACTGTAGACTGCATCTTTACAGTACAGCTTTTCACTGTACATCTTTACATCAGAAATTTACAGCATGCACCTTTAGCATTTTTGCACTGTTTACTTTTCTTTACACTGTATTATTACACTTCAATGTTACATTATTAAACAATAAATCACATTTTTACACCAAACTGATTTACACAGCATATCTACACACAGGCAACTTTACAGCTTTATTTACAATGCAATTTGCATGTTTACACAGTGAATCCTTACAGTACTTCTTTAATGTGTCCCTTTTATATGACCTCTTTACATGGTGTGTACATACTGCCTTTACAAAACGTTCAAATTTAAATGTCTATTTTATGCTACAGCTTTACATTGAAACACTGCGCTGCGTCTTTACAGTGTATATGATTACACTGCCACTTAAGTCTGTGAGTCTTTACACTGTGGATCTTTACAAAATGCCTTTTTTTAAAACCTGGTTTTAGCATTTAATCCATTTAATAGAGCATCTCCAGTGAGAATTTGGCAGGTTCCTGAGAGTATTTACAGAGTCAGTAGTGAGCTCCAGCCTGTTTTCATGGTTTGAGCTACTGAGCGCACAGTTTGCTAAGAGCACTTAGCGCTTAATTAAGCCTGTGACTGCTTTGATCATTTAACTTTCAGGGCATACTGTTCCGTGGTTAGTAATTTAAAACCATGCAGTGTAGCCCGTTTAACTGTTCACTGGACATCGTCTGGCCAAAATTGATTTTATCCCTCTTTTATAATAAAAGAGTTGAATGTAGAATGTAAACATTGTGAAAGTAAACGCACCCCTCACTGCCCAGTACAAACAGTATGGTATCTAAACCGCAAACACTGCCTGTTGTGGATTGTTTTCGTGATGTTATTTATGATTAGCCACCTATTCAGACCATAGCAGTTTAGCCCCGCCCATTATAGTGAGGTTATAATGAGTGTCATCTCAGCCTCCGATGCTCCACCTACATGTAAATAGAGCATCTGATATCTGTTGCATGATAAGTTGGTCACAACTATCGAGATTTCACAAGTTCCATTCTGATTGGCTACCTGCATGTCTGTGTGAACATTTGAGGGTGTTTATGTTGTAGCCCTGTTTCTGCACTAAATCAATGCTCTGTGGTTGGTTGTGGTCAGCTTAACAGCTCCTTCCCGTCAAAGAAGGAGGTTCTTGACCATATTAAGGGACAAAACACACCAGACTTTTTCAAGTGTGGCTTGTGAGATTATAAGCAATGCTTCAGTCCAGAGTGCTTTTTGCATCATGTACAATACGGGGATGCCAATCAGCACTGAGCTCATTTACATACATCAATTACAAAAAAAAATCAGCCTATTTAATTCTAAGGGCTGAGGAGAAGTTGGAAATTGGTCATGAAACTTTACACAATTTTTTGGCATTATGGTGCAAAATTATTCTATTTAGCTTTACACTGCAGAACTTTACACTGCAGTGTTGCGCTATAGATTTACGGTATTTAAGTTTGTGCTGCTCAACAGCTTTGCTGTACGAAGTAGTGCCATTTAGGTTTACGCTGCTCAACATTACACTGCAGCTGTGCTGTACAGATTTATGCTTTTTAGGTCTAGCTGTGAACTTCTATACTGCATCTATGCGGTAGATGTTTATGGTTTTTAGTTTCACTTATTATTATTAACTTTACAGTGCAGCACTGTGGTACGGATTTATGCCATTTAGGTTTACGCTGCTCAACTTTACACTGCAGTTATGCAGTGGAGATTAGTGGTGTTTACTTCACACTAGGCAAATTTACACTCATCATTTTGGTACAGAAATGTTTTTTTTTTGGTTTACCGTGCTCAACGTTGCATTGCACCCGTGCAGTACAGATTTACACTATTTAGCTTTAGCTGTGCATCTTTACACTGCAGCTTCACTGTACAGATTTAAGCCATTTAGGTTTACGCTGCTCAACTTTACACCACAGCTTTGCTGTACAGATTTGCCAATTTAGGTTTACGCTGCTCAACTTTACACTGCAGCTTTGCTGTTCAGATCCCTGTCATGTAAATTTACACCGCTGAAGTTTGTGCTGTTTGGTGTCATGCCATGCATTTATACCCTGAAGATACACTACAATAAAACGTTTGTGTGTTTGTGTGTTGCAGAGCCGCAGCTGAAGGGGATAGTAACGAGGCTGTTCAGTGAACAGGGGTTCTACCTGCAGATGGAGCCAGATGGAACCATCAATGGGACCAAGGATGAGAACAGCGACTACAGTGAGTCCACACATACACAACAAACTGCCTCTGTCTCTCTTTTGTGTTTTGTTTGGCCCTTTGTGAAAGAAAATAGCATTTAATTCTACTTTTTAAACATGAAAAGTACATATTTTAATCTTTACACTTTTAACCATACTTTAATACATGCAAAGCATTATACTTAAGATTAAGTGACCCTTATTAGTCCCACAACAGGGAAATTTCACCTCTGCATTTAACCCATCCATGAAGTGAGACACCACATACTCACTAGTGAGCACACACACACTAGAGGGCAGTGAGCACACTTGCCCGGAGCAGAGGGCAGCCCAATCCACAGTGCCCAAGAAGCAGTTGGGGGTTGGGTGTCTTGCTCAAGGACACCTCAGTCATGTGCTGTTGGCTCTGGGGATCAAACCGGCGACCTTCCGGTCATGAGGCTGGTTCCCTAACCTCCAGCCCATGACTGCCCCAATGTATATAAATTGTAATTAAGCTATGATAAAATAAATGTTAAGAACAGTTAAAGTTACATTTAAGTAGATTTCATCATGCAGTTTGTAGACATAACTTCTATTACACTTGGAATACATGATGAATGTCCTACTGGGTGTATAGACACACTTTAGTGCTACTTATTAAGTTTATTAAGCACACTTTAATGCATTTGCATGTGATGCCAAATGAATGTAAATACGTTCAACCAATAAAATATTTATTTAAGTGTGGCAAAATTAAGATGTTAATAAATACCCACTTAAATGTACTACTTTGGAGTAAACTAAACCCATCCATCCATCCATCCATTTATTTTCTAAGCCGCTTCTCCCTCAGGGTTGGGGGGGGGGGGGGGGGGGGGGGGGGGTGAGTGCTGGAGCCTATCCCAGCGGTCATCGGGCGGAAGGCAGGAGTAACTAAACCCAACATAACAATTAAAATATTTTAAAGAATACTTTAAAAGTCATTGCTTTTCTAAGTAATATGCTTAAGTTGACAATTAAGTACACTTTTGTTTATATACTTGAAGTATACTATTGATGTACTTAAAGGGGAATTCCACCCATGTTTCAAAATACCCCTATAATTCAGTGTGTGAGGTGTAACCAGAGTGATTTAGAGAGGTTTGGTGTGAAATGGTTCAGATCTCTTTACAATGGTGGTGATAGATACACGAGTCTTCTGAGTTTGTATGGAATGTTGATGATGGAAAATAGTGGAAAATCTGGAATAATCAGTTTTCTTTGCGGACTATTTTGCCTCACAGCTCCCTGCATGTCTCCCTCCACCATGAATGGAGCTTAAGTTCTCCAAACTACATTAAACAGCGTCTCAGTTATCAGGCAGTGAATTCAGAACCATTTACTGTAGGAACTTTCTGTGAGGAGCTTTTAGAGGTAGACGTCTGGTTCCTATCACTCAGTACGTTTATCTAGAACAGAGAGTTTCACACCAAACCACTCTGAACGTCTCTGTTGACATTTTAACCCTTTAATCAGGCAGAAATTTAAAAAATTGTTTCTTTTTTTGCAAGGTTCTTATGAACGTTGTCGTTGTCATTACCACCATCATGTTCATCATCACTTTCTTTCTACTTTCTGGAACAGCATTGAGTGTGTGTGTGTGTGTGTGCTTGTATTCCCTTTGTGTCCTCTAAGTGAAGGAATCTGATCTGAGCTCAAATCCAAAATGGAAACTGACAGTATTACCGGAGCGCTGGAACAGGGACAGGGGAAATGCGAGCGGATCCGCCCTCCGCAGGTGTTCATTCTCAGATTCGGATTGACCCTCAGACTGACCCTGACCATGACCCTGACTCCACTGGTCCAGGATTTTCCTGGATAGTAATGATGCACGATCAGAATCTGCTAAGATATTGGTCATAAACTCACAATCAGACTGACGGTCCTAACGCCAGCACACTAAAGTATGGGATATACACTGACCAGTCACTTCATTAAGTCCACCTCCTTGTTTCTACACTCAATGTCCATTTTATCCAGTTCTACAGTTACAGACTGTAGTCTATCTGGTTCTCTGATACTTTGTTACCCTGTTCTTCAGTGGTCAGGACCCCCCTGGACCCTCACAGTGCAGGTATTATTTGAGTGGTGGATCATTCTCACTGCAGTAACACTGACATGGTGGTGGTGTATTAGTGTGTGTTGCGCTGCTCTGAGTGGATCAGACTCAGCAGTGCTTCTGGAGGTTTTAAACACCTCAGTGTTGCTGCTGGACTGAGAACCAAAAATATCCAGCCAACAGCGTCCTGTGACCACTGATGAAGGACTAGAGGATGACCAACACAAATTGTGAAGCAGCAGATGAGCTATCATCTCTTTTACATCTATAAGGTGGACCGACAAGGTAGGAGTGTCTAACTGAGTGGACACAGTGTTTAAAAACTCCAGCAGCGCTGCTGTGTCTGATCCACCTGTAACACACCACACACTAACACACCACTACCACCACATCAGCGTTACTACAGCACTGAGAATAATCCACCACCCTAATAGTACCTGCTCTGTGGGGGTCCATGGGGTTTCTGACCATTGAACAACAGGGTAAGAAAGTATGCAGAGAAACAGATGGACTACAGTCTGTAACTGTAGAACTACAAAGTGAAACTATATGGTCAGTGGAGCTGATAAAATGCACAGAGAATGTAGATACAAGGAGGTGGATTTAATGAATGCGTTAATTTACCCCAAGAAAAGCTCCTTAATAAACAAACCCCTCAAACCTTTCTTGGAGGTGTTTAATGAGCAGCTAATGAACAGCACAGCAGAGCAGTGTCTCATTGGTTGATCTAATGCCGCAACCGAAACCACACACTTCTGTACTTCACCTACTGGACTAATGAGTGCAGTAGAACTGCTGAAAACTTAATCACAAACATATGTTCATGATTGAGCTCCTGCTGGTGTGGGTTTCCTCTCTTTCAGTGATGAACAAAAGCAACCTGAATGCTAATAGTACACCCCTTGTGGCGAATCAGCTAAACACAGCTTTATGATGACCTGTGGATACTCTGTTTATTATCTAAATTGCAAACTAATCACTAAGTGAAGGTCAATTGAAATATCAATTCAGTTGATCAATTTTAATCACCTGATCCTGACGCCTCGATATTTGATAATCATTAGGCGATAATGCGGTATTGGATTTAAACCCCGCTGTTGCTCGTACACAGTCACGTGTATAGACACACACAAGGTTCTGAGCTCAGGAGGAACCTGATGGATGTTCAACTCAAGATGTATGAAGCTCTCTCGCTCCTTCTACCTCTCTTTCCCTCTCTCCCTCCCTCCTCGTCTTTCTTTCCCCCTGAGTGGGATCTGAATGTGCCCACTCATGTTAGCGTATGTAGATTCTCCAGCATGTGTGAGCGTGTTGGATTACGTTACTTTTCTCCCTCATGTCTCTGCTCTTATCTGCGAGGCTCACATTATCACAGCCAGCAGGCTTAGCCCCGTCGCTTTATGCTGCTGCCTCTGCTAAGCTGGAGCTGGAGGAGGGCTACAGCATTACAGCGCTTTGTTTCGCCTTTTACAGCTAATCTGCGCTACAGCGGGGAAATCGTCCAAAAATGCCTCTGTCTGCCAAAGAGAGAGAGAGGGAGTGCTCAGAGTTTCAGCCACGGGGCTTTCTCGTGTAACACTTGATTGTTTTTATCTGACAGCAGTTGAGTAAACTTATTTCGTCTAAAGTGAGAAATATCGATTCAGCAGGACACTTGAAACACGCCGCTGCTCGTTTCTGGGCGGCTTCCAGCAGAATAAAGCTCCGCCACAGATGAGAGTCGCAGATTGACACAGGTTCACAGAAAAGCACAGAGCTACAGATTCACAGAGTTACAAAATAACAAAGTTACATCAATACATGCCAGGTTAGAGCTACTATTACAGAGCTCAAGTTATAGAGATACAGAGTTGCAGAACTGCAGGTACAGAGCTACAGAGTTACAGAACTGCAGTTACAGAAGTACAGAGTTACAGAACTGTAGTTACAGAGCTATAGAGGTACAGAACTTCAGGTACAGAGCTACAGAGTTATAGACCTGCAGTTACAGAGGTACAGAGTGACAATTAGTTACAGAGCTACAGAGTTACAGAACTGTAGTTACAGAGCTACAGAGTTACAGAACTGCAGTTACAGAGCTACAGAGTTACAGAACTGCAGTTACAGAGCTACAGAGTTACAGAACTGCAGTTAGAGCTGCAGTTACAGAACTGTAGTTACAGAGCTACAGAGTTACAGAACTGCAGTTACAGTGCTACAGAGTCACAGTTAGTTACAGAGCTACAGAGTTACAGAACTGTAGATACAGAGCTACAGTTACTGAACTATAGTTACAGAGCTTGAGTTACATAACTGTAGTTACAGAGCTACAGAGTTACAGAACTGCAGTTACAGATGTACAGAGTCACAGTTAGTTACAGAGCTACAGAGTTACATAACTGTAGATACAGAGCTACAGTTACTGAACTATAGTTACAGAGCTTGAGTTACATAACTGTAGTTACAGAGCTACAGATTTACAGAACTGTAGTTACAGAGCTACAAAGTTAGTTACTGAGCTATAGAATTACAGACCTATAGTTACAGAGCTGCAGAGTTACATAACTGCAGTTACAAAGCTACAGAGTTACAGTAAGTTACAGAGCTTCAGAGTTACAGAACTGCAGTTACAGAGCTACAGAATTATAGAACTATAGTTATAGAGCTGCGGAGTTACAGAACTGTAGGTACAGAGTTGCAGTTATTTACAGAGCTACAGAGTTACAGAACTGCAATTACTGAGCTAAAGTTACAGAACTGTAGTTACAGATATAGAGTTACACAACTGTAGTTACAGGGCTACAGATTTGCAGAATTGTAATGACAGAGATACAGTTACACAACTAGTTACAGAGCTACAAAGTTACAGAAATGCAGTTACAGAGCTGTAGGGTTACAGGACTGTAATAATAGAGATACAGAGCTACAGAGAGTTACAGAGTTAGAGTTACAGAATTACAACATTTACAGTTAGAGAGCTGCAGAGTTACAGTTATAGAGTTATACAGCTACATTTACAGAGCTACAGAGATAGAGAGTTAGAGATCATTACAGCTTTAGTTTTACATTACAGAGTTAATTTCAACCAATAAAGGTTTGATAGATATTTTCATAGACGTACAGTTTTAAAGTGCCAGAGTTTTGCAGTGACACGATACACAGTAGCAGCATTTCACAAGTTCAGTTTTGTAGCGTTTTTTTGTTTGTTTCATTATTTATTGTTATGGCACTTCACTTTTACATGTAGTATTATAGAGCTACACACAATGTAATAAAACACAGATGTTTAAATGTAAACCATTATTACAGAGCGTCACCGAGCCGAAAGAGAGTTACTCAGTCATACAGTGTTCTACAGGTGTGTGCTGCTCAGGTGGGGTTCTACAGGTGAACAGACACACTTCAGAACCGTGTTTACTGTAAACAGCCTGTAGTGTTACTCATAGTGGCTCAGCATCTGACCTCACTGCACACACTAAAACACACACACACACACACACACACACACACACACACACACACACACACACACACACACACACACACACACAGTTCCTCATTTGGCCTGTACACTGTATTCCCTGTGAACAGTGCTCTTATCCTCTCTGCTCAAACCCACTCATCTTCTCTCTCTCTCTCTCCCTTCCTATCTCTCTCTCTCTCTCTCTCTCTCTCTCTCATGTACACTCATCCCCTCTCTCTCTGTCAAATCTCCTCCCCCTCTGTTCCTCCCTTCATCCTCCGCACTCCTCCGCTGATCCCCTGCTTTCGCTCTCTCTCTCTCTCTCTCTCTCTCTCTCTCTCTCTCTTTCTCTGTTTGTGGGCCGATACAGAGCCTATTGATTTTCACAGACTGAATCAGCTTCATACTACAATCACTTGACTTTGATCTGATCCCCCTTTTCTCCCCCCTCTATCTCTTCCTTCTCCCTATTCTCTTTTCTTTCTTTCTTTGTCTGTCTCTCTCTCTCTCTCTCTCTCTCTCTCTCTCTCTCTCTCCCTCTCTCTGTAGCTCTGTTTAACCTGATTCCGGTGGGTCTACGTGTGGTGGCGATTCAGGGAGTGAAGGCTGGTCTGTACGTGGGGATGAACGCTGAGGGGTTTCTCTACTCGTCAGTAAGTCTCTCTCTTTACTCTTCACTCTGGCACTGCATGTTTTACATGTGTTTTAATGTGCATTTCCTTTTTATTTGAAAGCACCAAATGTAGTCCAAAATTGACAACTTGCCATCTTTGACAATCCAGATGACTAGCTCTGCCCACATAGGTATTCTTTCTTTAGCTATTGTTGCCAGGTCAGACAAGCTATATAGGTGAAAATCACATTAGACCTAACGAGAAACTGTAGAACAGACTCAGTTTATATCACAATACCTACATTTAGAGCCGGTTATTCATTCAGCCTAATGAGAAACTGTAGAACAGACTCGGTTTATATCACAATACCTACATTTAGAGTCAGTTATTCATTCAGTCTAATGAGAAACTATAGAACAGACTCGGTTTATATCACAATACCTACATTTAGAGTCGGTTATTCATTCAGCCTAATGAGAAACTGTAGAATGGACTCGGTTTATATCACAATACCTACATTTAGAGTCAGTTATTCATTCAGCCTAATGAGAAACTGTAGAAAAGGCTCAGTTTATATCACAATACCTACATTTAGAGTCGGTTATTCATTCAGCCTAAGGAGAAACTGTAGAACAGACTCGATTTATATCACAATACCTACATTTAGAGTCAGTTATTCATTCAGCCTAATGAGAAACTGTAGAAAAGACTCGGTTTATATCACAATCCCTACATTTAGAGTCGGTTATTCATTCAGCCTAATGAGAAACTGTAGAACAGACTCGGTTTATATCACAATACCTACATTTAGAGTCGGTTATTCATTCAGCCTAATGAGAAACTGTAGAACAGACTCGGTTTATATCACAATACCTACATTTAGAGTCGGTTATTCATTCAGCCTAATGAGAAACTGTAGAACAGACTCGGTTTATATCACAATACCTACATTTAGAGTCGGTTATTCATTCAGCCTAATGAGAAACTGTAGAACAGACTCGGTTTATATCACAATCCCTACATTTAGAGCCGGTTATTCATTCAGCCTAATGAGAAACTGTAGAACAGACTCGGTTTATATCACAATACCTACATTTAGAGTCAGTTATTCATTCAGCCTAATGAGAAACTGTAGAACAGACTCGGTTTATATCACAATACATACATTTAGAGCCGGTTATTCATTCAGCCTAATGAGAAACTGTAGAACAGACTCGGTTTATATCACAATACCTACATTTAGAGTCGGTTATTCATTCAGCCTTATGAGAAACTGTAGAACAGACTCGGTTTATATCACAATACCTACATTTAGAGTCGGTTATTCATTCAGCCTTATGAGAAACTGTAGAACAGACTCGGTTTATATCACAATACCTACATTTAGAGTCGGTTATTCATTCAGCCTAATGAGAAACTGTAGAACAGACTCAGTTTATATAACAATACCTAAAACCTGGCTCTAAATGTAGATATTGCGATGCAAACCCATTAGATTTAATGGGATTTTGTACCAGCTTTCTGTAAAGTTCGTACAACCTCACAACAGTTGCTATGAAAGAACACGTTTGTGGGCGGAACCTGGATATTTATTCATATTTTAGCGACCTTTCATGCATTTATGTTCATTTTCCCCCTGATATATTATTGTTATGTTATGGTAATAATGTTATGTTAATGTTGGCTTTGGGAATTTTATTACACTGTAAATATCCACACGGATGTGCGTTTTTGTGCGAGTGTGTGAGTGTGCGAGTGCATTATGTGCATGTGTATCACTAAATGTCATGTCTTTTCAAGCTTCATGCGTTAAGTTTTGCTGCTTTTCTTCAGTGATTATGAGCGGTATGTATTGCTTTCATAGAATTTCTGTTTGTAGCTTTGTGCAGGTTCACTGTGCATTATTGTTTATTATTATGGAAATAATGCAGTGTGTTGTGTGTTGTGTGCAATAATGTGTGAATCAGTACAGTAGTGTGTTTAACTGTGAGCTGGACTGTGTGGGGAGATCTTGCAATGCAGATAAGGCACATATTGTAACTTGGGTTGAGTCAACCCAGGGCAAGCAGCAAAAATAGACACAAAGCCTATTTTCAGACTTCACAGCCAGTGTAAAAACTTTCTTGAACTGACAGATTAAAGCGATAAAATGGTCTTTTAATCATACATAAACATTTCAGAGAAACTTAGCTTTGTGTTTAATTAATTGGTTTACTTAATACATTGAAAATCAAACAATTTTTATTGTCTGTTTTCTGAAAGAATGCTTTAAAATACTCAGTGTTATAGGCAAAATCAAGCATTCACATATGAATAGGGCATGCAATTATTGGATATTCTAATTTATGAATATTTTTAATAGTTGCAGCCCTATGCATTATGTAGTGTGTAGTAGTTCATTGTGTAGTAGGGCAAGTATAATATATTGTAGTGTAAAATAATACTTAACACTATAATACTTAACACTAAATATATAACACTATATTGCCAAAAGTATTCATTCACAGATCCAAATCATTAAATTCAGGTGTTCCAGTCACTTCCATGGCCACAGGTGTATAAAGCCGAGCCCCTAGGCCTGCAGACTGCTTCTACAGACATTAGTGAAAGAATGGGCCGCTCTCAGGAGCTCAGTGAATTCCAGCGTGGTACTGTGATATGATGCCACCTGTGCAACAAGTCCAGTCAAGAAATTTTCTCGCTGCTAAATATTCCACAGTCACTGTCAGTGGGATTATAACAAAGTGGAAGTGATTGGGACGACAGCAACTCAGCCATGAAGTGTTCGGCCACATAAAATGACAGAGCGGGGTCAGCGGATGCTGAGGGGCATAGAGCGCAGAGGTTGCCGACTTTCTGCAGAGTCAATCACTACAGACCTACAAACTTCATGTGGCCTTCAGATCAGCTCAAGAACAGTGTAGAGAACTTCATGGAATGGGTTTCCATGGCTGAGCAGCTGCATCCAAGCCTTACATCACCAAGCGTAAGGCAAAGCGTGGAATGCAGTGGAGTAAAACACTGTCACTGGACTTTAGAGCAGTGGAGCGGTTGCCAGGAGAACGGTACTTGTCTGACTGCATTGTGCCGAGTGTAAAGTTTGTTGGAGGGGGGATTATGGTGTGGGGTTGTTTTTCAGGAGTTGGGCTCTGCCCCTTAGTTCCAGTGAAAGGAACTCTTAATGCTTCAGCACCAAGAGATTTTGGACAATTTCATGCTCCCAACTTTGTGGGAACAATTTGGGGACGGTCCCTTCCTGTTCCAACATGACTGCATAAAGCAAGGTCCATAAAGACGTGGATGAGCCAGTTTGGTCTGGAAGAACTTGACTGGCTTGCACAGAGTCCTGACCTCAACCTGACAGAACACCTTTGGGATGAATTGAGCGGAGACTGCAAGCCAGGCCTTCTCGTCCAACATCAATGTCCAACCTCACAAATGCACTTCTGGAAGAACGGTCAGAAATTCCCATAAACACACTTCTAACCCTTGTGGAAAGCCTTCCCAGAAGAGCTGAAGCTTTTATAGCGTGTGGAGACAGATGACTGAATACTTTTGGAAATATAGTGCATATCGCTGCTGTCAAAACAAAACCTCATATCTCCATATTTTACATTTTTCAATTTTTTACATAATTTGAAAATATTTTCTACCCTTTACATTGTGTGTAAATTTCATGATGAATGGACCAAAATAACTGACCCAAAATGACTCAGAAATAAGTCTTGATATATATGTATATCAATATATGTTTTTTCTTCTGTAAAATGACCATTTTGGAGATACAAAGATTTTTTTCCATCAACTGTGATAAATACATAACAAAACAAAAAACCAACGGAACAAAACCTCATATCTCCAGAATGCTAACTTTACAGAAGAAGGAAAAAACCCACTTTGCTTTCAATGTAAGTCAATGGAACCAGAATTTTTTCCTAGTAATTTTGGGCTGTTTCTTTTGGTCCATTCATCATGAAATTTACACACTATATAAAGGGAAACAGGCATTTTCAAATTATGTCAAAAACATATGACAAAAACGATAAAAATGGAGATACAAGGTTTTGTTCGATATGCTTGCTGTCTGGGAAATAATGAACCCTGGTTAACTTCCTGTCCCAGTATTGGTGCACTGTGTTTCCCAAGACCTGTAAATAGTGTAAAGTGTTTACTTTAGATGTAGAGAGTTTAGATGTTGAGAGTTTAGATGTTGAAGGTTTAGATGTGGACAGTTGGCTGGTCGTTTAGTGTTTGTAGGACGTCGCTGTTGTTTGTGCATTTTAAAGTTGTTGTCTATTGTATTGTGATTTGTATCTGACTAGTACAGTATTGTGTGTTGTGTAAGATGTAGTGTGAGTTTGTTTTAGCTGTGTTTGTGGTGTTGGTTCCAGTGTGATGTGCAGTTTTCATGCCTCCATCCATTCGTTTATTAATTTACTCATCTTTTAATCCCCCTTGTGTATTTAAACGCTATAAAAACTGCCTGATCACCACCAGTTTCACACAGTGCTAACAGAAATGTTTACTCCATATATGTTCATTTAATACAGTAACGTCCAACTTTCTCTCTTACACTTGATAAATGATGCTAACTAGGAGAGGGGAGCTGGTTAGCATTAGCCTAGCTAGCATGGTGACAGCTCTGCTCACCACAGAACATGCTCAAACCTGGCAAACTAAAGTTTAACACAGGTTTAGAATGAAATCTGAGGGAATGGCGGTGAATGGACGAAAAGGAGGAACTAAACCTGTTCTGTGGTGTCGAAGTTAATGTTAGCTTAGCGAGCTACAGGCCCAAGCAGAGCCACACACAACAGTGCAGGTCTGATTCTGACTGGCCACAGCAGGGTAAAACTAACACCATGTAACTACAGCAGAAGTGATGAAAAAATGTTATAGTAGTGAACTATAATGCTCAAATACTGAGCTGCAACAGACATATTATAGTTTTTGTGCACTGCCATGGCCAATAGTGAGAATAGGTACTGAATGGAAGCACTGATTAAACTTTAAACGCAGCAGGCTGGAGGTTAGGGAACTGGCCCTGTGATTGGAAGGTTGCCGGTTCGATCCCCAGGGCTGACAGCCCATGACTGAGCTGTCCTTGAGCAAGACACCTAACCCCCAATTGCTCCCCGGGCGCCGTGGATAGGGGTGCTCACTGCCCCTAGTGTGTGTGTCTATTCACTAGTGTGTATGTGGTGTTTCACTTCACGGATGGGTTAAATGCGGAGGTGGAATTTCCCCGTTTTTGGGATTTAAAAAGTGTTACTTAAACTTGCTGTGTATGTGATGCAGCCCTGCTTACTGCTGCTGCAGCTGCCTTACATCACGCAGCCTCTCTGTCTTTGTACAACATGCCAATGATTATTACTGTGATATTTCTGTTTTTAAAAGAAAGGAGGACTTTTATATGTGGTATGAGTTTGGTAGACGTTGTTTAGATATAGCTAGAAGCCATAGCTAACTGTAGCTGTTTTCCCCAAACAAGGAAGTTAGCTTTCGTTAGCTGGTGGCACCAGCCGACTAACATGGACCAGGTTCTGTGACACATTTACCGGATGCCAGTGACTTCTCTAATGTTATAAACGCAAACCAGAACTTTTGTATATGAAGTCTATTTGACAGACATCATTTAAACTCTCTTTTAGCTTATGGGAAGCTAGCAGGCTACAGTCGCTAATTAGCTAGCCTACCATTAGCAGTTTGAGGAACACTTTAGGAAACTTTAAAGCTAGCAGGCTAGCTGGCTAGCTGTGTTATTTAAACAGCGTTATTCTTATAGTTTCATGGCAATTTCTGAAGCAGTACTTCGAAAAACATCCACCGTTCACTGCTCAATCCAAAACGCCACGCCTAGCTAACTTATGTCGCTGTTGTCGGAACAAAACCTCATATCTCCAAAATGGTCACTTTACAGGAGAAGGAAAAAACTTACTTTACTTTTAATGTAAGTCAGTGGAAGCAGACGTCTTTCCAAGTCATTTTGGGCCGTCTCTTCTGGTCCATTCATCTTGAAATTTACACACAGTGTAAAGAGTAACAGGTATTTTCAAAATATGTCAAAAACTGAAAAATGCCAAATATGGAGATATGGAGGTTTGCTTCCGACAACAGCGATATATAAGATACAAGTCCATCAAATTCATGCTACATATAAAAGTTCCTCTTTTTTCTGAAAACAGAAATATTCCAGAAATCGCTGGCATGTTGTACAAAGACACAGAGGCTGATGATGACCCACACATTTTAGCTCTGTTTAAAGTTAAACCAGTGTTTCCGTCCACTTCTTAGCCTCGCCGTTTGTCTGTTGGAGCTCAGTGTTTGGGCATTATGGTACACTCCTATAACATTTTGTCGTTGCTCCTGCAGCAGTTATTTGGAGTGAGTTAAAGCTAAAGCTTAAACCGGAAGTAATCGCTACTCTTTGTGAAAAGGGTCCAGTGTAGATGATAAACACTGACATCTGAGACAGTAAAAGTGGAGAAACTGACAGGAACCCATTCTGTGGGGTTTCAGGCTGTAGCACTTTGGCTAAGTTAAGTGATACATTATTAATCCCACAAACAGGGAAATTCCACCTCCGCATTTAACCCATCCGTGAAGTGAAACACCACATACACACTAGTGAATACACACGCATTAGGGGGCAGTGAGCACACTTGCCCGGAGTGGCGGGCAGCCCTATCCATGGCACCCAGGGAGCAATCGGTGCGTCTTGCTCAAGGACACCTCAGTCATGGACTGTCGGCACTGGGGATTAAACCGGCAACCTTCTGGCCACAGGGCCAGTTCCCTAACCTCCAGCCCATGACTGTCCCCTAAGCTAAGCTGGCAATAGCTTAGTTAGCAAGACAAACGTGCCGCACAGCAGAACACAGGCTCGGTTCCAGCTAACTGAAGCTAGAATGACCCGTTTAGAGCAGATCTTAGCGTGTAGAGTGAAGTGACTGGGGTTGGAGTGGAAGCTGAGGTCTAAGCCGCTGCTAAGCCGCTAACATGTTTAGCTTTTCTGAGGTTTTTCCTGCCTTATACTCTTTCTGTCAGTGGTACCTATCAGTCAGCCCCCCACCCCAATGACCCTCAAAAACATAAATGAGTGGAGGGTGTTTGTCCATTCAGATTCAGAATGGTTGGTTTATCTTATTCCTGTAATATTGCCCAACCATATGTGGCCAGTACTTCTAGAACAATTAGAATGGGTAAGAAAATGAACAGATTTACAAGCATTTGAGCTCTTATCATAAAAAAGGCTAGCGCTCCTCTCCACCATGCTACTTGTGTTTTTTTTTTAATCTATGTGAAAATTTGTGCCTCTTTTTTGGAAAAAAATAAAATTCCAATTTAGAAATTTCACAGAATTTAAGGTATCGACAAACAATTTAGCTATTAAAGTTGAACGGAAAAAAGTTTTGTCCACTTTCATAAAGTATTAGACACTTTCGGTTTCCATTGCCCACATCAGCAGCCCACTTTTGCAGCATATCTACACGATCAAACTCACGTCTGCTAGGAGTGCGTATAAATTTGAGCCTAATAGTTTGAAAAAATATGCTTGATTTATGATTGAATAACCCAAACTATTATCAGTATCAATTATAATACTAATAAGAATAAAAATAAAAAATAACAGTAATACTAATAATCAGTCCTGTCCATAAGTTCTGTGCTAATTGGTGTAAACAAAACCTGTATTTATTTTATGTTCAATTTATGTTGCTTTTATTTAATAATAGTGACTCCACACACAAAATAAACAAAGCTAGTGTGATAAAATGCTATAATAAAGTGTTTAAATCTTAAAAACACTTTGTTTATTTCACACTTTATTCACCATAATAAAGTGTGGGATTGGCCAGTAGGGGGAGCTGTGCATCTACTGCTTCACCCCAAACCCCGCCTACAAACACAGCCATTGGCTAACAAACTGCTGAATGCTGCCATTTTTATTAGCTCACTACTGAAACATCTGCATAAATTAGGGCATTCTTAATGTAAGTGATATTTAAATAAGGTGCTGGCAGGCTGGCGCTTGATTTCACGCGCAGAAGCTGTTTGTGCCTAAATCTCTGTTTCCACGTCGTGCTAGTTTTATTTGTGCAACTTTGATGAATAAGGACCAGGTTTATCCTCATGTGTATGTGTGTGTGTGTGTGTGTGGTCAGCTGCTCTGAGTGTGTTATCCTGAGTTGTGTGTGAGGTGTGAGAGTGTTGATTAATCTGAGTTTTGGGGTGATAATGAACTGATACAGAGGCGTCAGAATGTCGGGGTAGAATCAGTGAGGAGAATTTTAAACAGATGCAAAGTTTTAGTGCTGCACTGCTGACGATGAGGCAGAAGTAATGCTGAGTTACAAGGGGAACTCCACCCATTTTTCAAAATTTCCTCCATAACTGAGTGTGTGAGATGTAATCAGAGTGATTCAGAGAGGTTTGGTGTGAAATAGTTCAGATCTCTTTATAGTCGTGGTGATGGGAACCAGGGGTCGCGATGACGACAACACAAATATAGGCATTTTATTTACCATCCAGAACCACCAGAGAACCTACACGAGTCTTCTGAGTTTATATGGAATGTTGATGATGGAAAATAGTGGAAAATCTGGAATAATCAGTTTTCTTTGTGGACTATTTTGCCTCACAGCTCCCTGCAGCTTTCCCTCCACCATGAATGGAGTTTAAGTTCTCCAAACTATCATAAAACAGCGTCTCAGTTGTCAGGCAGTGAATTCAGAACCATTTACTGTAGGAACTTTCTGTGAGGAACTTTTAGAGGTGTACGTCTGGTTCCTGTCACCACCACTGTGAACAGTTCTGACTCGGTAAGTTATCTAGAACAGAGCGTTTCACACCAAACCACTCTGAATGAGTGCTTACATCTTAACCACTTAATTATGGCGGAATTGGAAAAAATGGGTGGAGTGCCCCTTTAGTATACAGTGTATGTGAGAGTCCTTCAGGTGATTTCTGCTCTGTTTGTTTTCTCCACCCCTCCACCTGTGTGTGTTTGATTAACTGGGACACACACACACACACACACACACACACACACACACACACACACACACTCACTCATTCACACACACTCACAGGGGGTCAGTGTGGCAGACTATAGTGTAGAAATTACTCTATTTAAATCTCTCTCTCACCCTCTTCCTCCCTCCCTTTCTCTTTCCCCTCATTCTTTTTTCACTCTTTTACTCCACCTCTCTCTATCACTCTCTGTCCTCTATTTTCCTTTCCTCTCTCTCCCTCTACCTCCCTCTTACTCTCTGTTCTCCTTTCCTTCATCTCTCTCTCTCTTTCCCTGTTATCTCTTTCCCTCTCTATTTCTCTCTCTCCCTCTCTCTCATTCTCTGTCCCTCTGCTATCTCATTTCCTTCATCTCTCTCTCTGTAATCCCCTGTCTCTCTCTCTCTCTCTCTTCCTTTGTTATCTCTCTCTCTCTCTCTCTCTGTGCAGGAGGTTTTCACGGTGGAGTGTAAGTTCAAAGAGAGCGTGTTTGAGAATTATTACGTGATTTATTCGTCCACGCTGTACCGGCAGCACGAGAGCGGCCGCGCCTGGTTCCTCGGCCTCAACAAAGATGGCATCATCATGAAGGGCAACCGCGTCAAAAAAACCAAACCCTGCTCGCACTTTGTGCCCCGACCCATTGAAGGTGAGCACTCGCTCAGAAAGCAACTCATTTACATGTATCAGCATATTCAGACTAGAGCAGTTTAGCCCCGCCCATTCATGCTGAAGTTAAAAGGAATGTTTCACCCAAAGCTTCTTTTGGTACAAGGCAATCAATAAAATAAAAAAATCAATAAAAACACATTTGCACACCAGATAAGGACGAGCTTGACGCCGTTGTCGTGTTATCTTTCAAACCACTGGTGTAAAGTGTAACGTGCAATTGTGTAAAATGTAAAGTGTAAATCATAATGTGTCAATCCTAAAGTGTAAAGCATAATGTCTAAAAGTAAAGTGCATTGTGTAAAGTGAAAATGTTAATGTTAAAAATTTAAAGACTCATGTGTGCAGGGTACAGCATGTGCAAAGTATGAAGTGTAAAGCGTAAAGTTTAATATAAAAAGTGTAGAAAGTGTAATGCAAAAAGTAAGTGTAATAAGTAAAGTGCAAAATGGTAAACTTGTGAAGTATAAACTGAGTAAAGTGTAAATCACAAAATGTAAAGAGCAACTTGTGAAGTGTAAAGCGTAAAAAGTTAAATATATATATAAATAAAAACAAAGTATACAGTGTATTCCATAAAACATGACATGGAAACCTTAAATCTAAAGCATAAAGCATGTTTATGTGTAAATTGAAAAGTGCAAACGTTCTAAAAAGTGTCTTGCAGAAAATATGAAGGATAACAAAGTGTTAAATATATATGTAACATTTTATGTGTAAAGTATGAAGCAGATAGCATGTCTTAGGTGTAAATCAAAAGCATAAGATACCGTGTGTATGATGAAAGTGTAAAGGGTTAAATGTGTAAAGCCTTAAGCTTAAGGTGTAAAGTGTAGAGCATAAAAAGTATAATACTTCATGTGTCTTGTGTAAAGCATAAAGCATGCATAATTTACAAATCACAAAGAATAAAGTGCAGTGTGTAAAATGCAATGTTTTAGGTGTAAAAAATCTAAAAAGTATGTGTAAAGTTGATCTGCAGTGCTTCAAATTTCTGGAAATTTCCCTACAAAGGTGCTTGCATGATGGGGATCGTTCATAAAACGTAAAGTAATGTGTAAAGTCCAAAACGTGTAGAGCAAAAAAGTGTAAAGTGTAATGTGTAAATTCTAATTACACACTACTTCAAAACAAAGAGTAAAGCATACAGTGTAACTCATAATGTTCACAGTGTAAAGGGTGACACGTAAAGTTTTCAATCTAAAGGGTAATGTGTAAAGTTTACAGATGGGCAAATAACGCAAAGCATGAGGTATACAGTTCACAGTGTAAAGGTGTTGTGTAAAGTTTACAGTGTAAAAGGTGTTGTGTAAAGTCTACAGTGTAAAGGGTGATATTTAAAGTTTACTGTGCAAAGTGTGATGCCCTCGCTCTCTCCTACTCTTCTTCCCTGTTAGTGTGCATGTACAAGGAGCCGTCGCTGCACGAGCTGGACGAGAAGCAGCGCTCCAGGAAAGACTCAGGGACTCCGACCATGAATGGAGGAAAGGAGCTAAACCCGGACTCCAACGAGCAGGACGGATCATAGCTGCTCTCTCTCTCACACACACACTCACACACACTCACACTCACACACACACACACACACACACACACACTCACACTCACACACACACACACACTCACACACACACACACACACTCACACACACTCACACTCACACACACACATGCAGCACCGCCTGGAGCTGAATGTCACCCTCAACATCAACAACCACCAGAATATCAAAAGAAGAAAACCAACTGATGCGAAAACACACTGAAAGGGACGAAACGGAATCCTTGCCTGTGAATATCGTAGAAAGAAAACAGTAGAAAAAAAAAAACGAAATCAGGACATTTTATGCAAAGCCTGCCGAGTGTGTGTCCGACCCGCGTCCCCTCGGAGCCGAGGCAGCGGCGCGTGTGTGTTCTGGAAGTTTAAGCTTTAAGCCATGTACGAATTCTCACATGTTGATTTACGAATGCAAACGCACTTTTCACGCGCTTCTGTGTGTCGCCCTGCTCATCATTATCAGTCGTTACTATCGACTCTTCGTCTCTTTTCTGTTGGTCTGACTCTGTTTGTGGGCAGGAGGTGTGGGGGGAGGGGCTTCACAGTCTGCTCTCTGATTGGCTGAGGTGGTGAATGGTACTGGAGCGCTGACCTGTGATTGGCTGTGCTGTGAACTCAGTGGGAAGTGAGGTCACAAAGGAAGTGACCAAACGTATATTTGGCTGCAGGCTGAGCTCGACTGGCCAAAGTCTCAGCTCGGGAGGAGGGAGTCCCTCCATGGGTGGATGTTAGCCAACTAGCTAGCTAGCTAGATAAAGAGTTGGTGCGGTGTCTTACGCTAATTAGGTGAATTACGCTGTTTTAGGTAAATAAAACAGCTCGTGTAGTTAATTATAGTTACCTTTCCAAGTATGTTAGCTAGTGTAGCTAGGTTAAACCACTTCCTCACTTTAAGCTAGAGCCCCAGAACATTAGGTTGCTAGCTAGCTAACACACACCAGTGGCTTTAAACTACTCAAAAGTAAACTGTGGTTATTAAAGCTTGGCCTTCAGTTTGAGCCGTAAATGACTCAAAAAGCACCTATGTTAGTGCTAAAGCACTGTTCTGCTAGCACCCCTATGGAATTTCTAGTTGTATGTTAGCGCTAAGCTAACTGTAGATTAAACACAACTTTGAAGCTTACGAAAGATTTTAACATATATCTGACTCTGAACTGAAACCTGGTTAGACTATGACTTGTTTTCACAGTCAGTTATCTAGAACTTAAAGGAGATCTAGATTGATGTTGTCTCTCTCTCTAAATTGGTGCCAGTCCATATCTGCCTAGATACCAAAGAGAGAACAATTCCGATTGGATAGTGTTGTGCGTGTCCAGATTTGAACTTTTTTGTGTCTAGCTAAAACGTAAGAGTTTTAAAACGACTTTTATTGTGAGACTTACAGTTGAAATACAAGAAGTGTGATAATTAAAGAATTTTTCAAAAGTGCGATCTTAAAGAATTTATTCATGATACACAATTTTAATCTAACTTTATTTAACCTAACTTTAATTTGAGCTTCATTACCAACACCAACTTCGATAGCCACCTATCTATTTTCCTCCCAAGCAGAGGCTCCGCCCAGTCTGCGGTTTGGTCTACAGTGCTTCAAATCTCAAAAATTCCCTACGAAGGTGTTTGCGCGATGGGGGATCCTTAACTGCCGTTTGTCTTATCGCAGTCACAGTCTTTGTTTTTGTAGATTTTATTTTGTAGCATTTGGCGAGACTGGCGGGCGACGGACGTTTAAACAGCTGCTTTACGAATAACGGCAAGAACGATGGTGGTGAGCAAACCATGGCCGATTTTTTAACGATGTCTTAATGTTTTTGAGAATTCTCCCCCACGCCTTTAAGACAATTATTACTATTCTTATGATTGTTATTAAACTAAGCTGCTAATTTTACGCTAAACTACTAAAGTTACACTTTAAGCTTGCCTCTCTTTGTCCTGCATGAGCATGTCCAGACTCTCTCTGTGCTTGATCTCATTGTGTTCGACCTTGTTGACCCTTGTTTTTCGAAGTTCCGTGCGAGCAAATATGATCGTGAAAAAAAACGTATGCAAATTTTGCTCTTTGGTGTCATATCGGTTTCACTAGGGCTGTCAAAACGATTGCGAACACGTTGTTACAGTTGGTGGCGCTAATTCGTACGAGTGAATCTGCACGATAAATTCCCATCTGGTGTAAATTTGTTCAAAAATAGTTAATAACCTAAAAATGATTGATTCGCAGGTACATAAGCAACATAATTATCGACATCGTCAGTATTTATCATAATAACAGAAAATATTAATGGTAACAAGACTTCTGCTGGACTTTTTCTTTTACGTCTTTTATTCAAATCTGCATAAATTAAGGAGTGTTTTATGTAGATTGTATGTAAACAAAGGTAAAGGCAGCGTCAAGGACGTCGTAACGTACATCTCCAATTTGCACTCATTCCTAAGCAACTTTGCTAAAAAGCAATGGATCTCTTAAAAAGATGGTTCTACAAGGGTTCTTTAGTAAAGACAGTGGTTCTACATAGAACCATCAACACTTGTGAACATGCTTAAATGATTCTTTGCATGATGGAATCTTTCCTCAGATTGAAGCAAGAATGTTGTATGTATGGTTCTATATAAAGGATTCTGGTATTGTGTACAATGTCAGACTTCTAACAGAAGAACTGTTTTTTGGTGCTGTACAGAAACATTTTCAAAGGGGTTCCATATAGAACCATATACAGCACATTATCCATCAATCTGAACAATTTCACCATGGAAAGAACCCTTTAATCATGTAAATGGTTTTTGGCTGGTTATGGTTATACATAGAATCATCTTTACTAAAGAACCTGCGAAGAACCATCTTTGTAAGAGTGCAGGGCCTGATGGATATGAACGTCCTGTAACCAGTAGCAGTTTTAAGGAGTTTTGACTCCACTGAATGATAACATTGGTCAATATAATGTAATATGGCTAAAAATGAAGAGTAAAATTTGAGCAGCGAATTACTGACTGATATAATATGGTGGTGTTATTAGTCCCTGTTAGTATAATAACATTTACATTAGCATTATCTTGAACACGGTTATATGTGTAATAGGGCTGCCAAAAAGGAAAATAATCACGGTTAGTCATATTTTTTGTACAGTTAATTTGCGATTAACTGCATTTGTATTTGCTCAGATTTGACCATAAAGAGAGCTTTTTTTCCCCATTTGAAAAGCAGAGCTCTAAAATAGTGTTATAGTTCAAATTAATCAGAATGTATTTATTACTTTCAATAATTCAGTAATGTTATTTTTATCATGCAAACTCAGTTTCTAATTTTCCGTACTGGCTTCTAGTGAGAGTATATATATGTATGTATACGTTATACATATATATATATATATATATATATATATATATATATATATATATATATATATATATATATATATATACAGTCAATGAGTATACACACACACACACACACACACACACACACACACACATACATATACGTATATATATATTCAGATTCCTTTATTGATCCCAGGGGGAAATTGCAGTAATATATATATATATACTTATTGACTGTATATATCTTATTGACTGTATATATATATATATATATATATATATATATATATAGGAATGAGTTTGTGTATCATATATATAATGTATACTGTCAATGTTTCAACTCCTAAAGCTGTATTTGAGTGACAATGTTACAATCACGGCTCTCTCAGAGCGACACACTGCAGCTGGGCTTCAGCCTGCACTGCTATGGGTGGGAAGAAAGGTCAAACTAGGAGCGCATGTTTTGACAGCCCTAGTGAGCATCCGTTACATTATACAACAAGCAGCTTCACAGCAGCTCATGTTTTGCTGGTGCGATTTTTACCGATATCACTAAATTGGTAGAGCCGCAATATTGCTGATACAAGCGATATATCGATCGGGTCCTGTGTGTGCTCTGTGTGTGTGAGCTCTAATTGATTGTACACGCTCTCCCCAGTGTGTCTTTCCTGCCAAAAGCACAGACTGCCCTCAGACACACACACACACACATATAACGCTGCAGTAAGGCTGAATCTGATTGGCCACTGAGGTCCAGCTCGCTCCTCCATCCAGCAAACTTTCGTACCTCAGAAAGAGCCAATCAGCAGTGCTTAGCTAAAGGAGGCGGGGATTGTGAGAAGTCTTCCATTAGGAGAGCAGCACCAGCATCACCTACACAGGTCAGGGGCAGGGCTACGGGTTTGGGGGCGGGGTCAGCGAAGGGGGGATGGGTGTCACTGTCTGGTTCACTGCAAAAATGATATCTTTTACAAGTGAGTTCATCTCAAATCTGGTCAGTGTGTTTAATGTTTCTCATATAAATATATTGCTCTAAGAATATAAAGATTATTTGACCTATTTTTTTATGTGACTACTAAGTTTTAGTGTTTTAAGTCAGTAAATTAAGTTAAATGATCTTAAATCTTATCTATATATGTAATATTGCTCATGATGAGATAATGATAAGAATATTATAATAATATTTGACCAATTTCTAGACATTTTTACTACTTTTTACTTTAAAAACAAAAAATTATCATGTATAAACTTTATGTTCTGTTACTAAAGCTACTGCTGATGATCTCAGAACTTGGCATCTGGCTGCAGCCTGTCAGAGTAAAGTGGGTGGGTTCAATTACTTTGCTTTTATAGTTTTTAAATTGTAAAAGTTGTGATGTTTGGGGTTTATTTTGTCAGAATTCAGCACGACAACAGCTGAAAAGGTTCTACTGGAGAACTTTTATTTATTATTATTTGTGACAAACTAACCTGCACAATCTAGAACATTTAAAACATTTTAAACACACAATCTATAGAATTTAGAACATTTAAAATATTTTAAAAATCTAATTTCGATCAAACCTGAAAATATCTTGTTTTAATTGTAAATTACCTGCCAATTGTTCCATTGGCAGGTAAGTTTGCTTATTTCAAGAAATAATTCTTACAGAAAAAAATATTTGCTAATAGAATAAAATTTGAATTAAGAAAAATGTGTTAAATTCACTTAGCAAACAAATAAATAAATAAAACAAATAAAAACCTATGAATAGGTTAAGAAATCTAAAATTCTCAAAACAACTTCATATTGAGAAATACTAGCTATGTTGGCTAGATTTAAGACATTTTCACCTGATTCAATGAAATAGAAATGTATTTCCATGAGAAATATCACATATGCTAGCTAGATTTAAGGTCAATACACCTGCTAACATGGTGTAATCAATCTGAATAATCATAAAATTCTCAGAGCAGTATATTAGATATAATAACTGAATCCAAGTTAATTTCACATGTAAAAGCTCTGATTTTTGTGGTGTAAATAAAGATGTCTGCCTGCCTTTGAGAGAAAACTTTAATTTTTGATTACTGCCTAAAATTAACAATGTTTTTGTGTTTGTTAATGTTTGCACCTTAATGATGAACCACATACAGAACCATAATGTAAATGATTGTCTTAAAAAAACATCGCAAGAAGATCAGAAGGATGAAAAGATAATTTACCAATTAAAAGTAATGAAACCAAATACAGGAGTGCTAGTTTTTAATTCGACCACACACACACACACACACACACAGACTAATATATACACACTAACACATACAGTAGTATAACACCAACACACACCCACACACAGTAGCCCACACACAGACTAATATATACACAGTAACACACACACACACACACACACACATGCTAACACATACAGTGACTGAAAGCTGTAGAATATCCAATTGTAATGAAATAGAAAAGTGGCTCCTTCTGGTGTAGCTGACTCAATTTCAGTCAATTAGTCATTGTATTAATCATTACTGAACAAATGAATGGCAGTAGATACACACTCCTTACAGCCATGGAGTGTGTCTGAGAGAGAGTGTGAGAGGGAGAGATGTTTCTGGAAAGTGTAGTGTGTGTGTGTGTGTGAGTGTGTGTGTGCATGTGTGTGAGTTTGAACTGGAAGTGTCTAAAAATAAAGTTCACTGTTTTTCCTCTGTTTGTGTTCCACTCAGAACAGATCATTATTAATATTTCATAAAGAGCCTACAAATATGCTTTCATCAGTGTGTGTGTGTGTGTGTGTGTGTGTGTGTGTTTAACAGATTATTCAGCCGAGCATGACAGAAATGGTCTTGCTGCTGCCGCCGCTGCTGCTGCTGCTGTGACGAGTTTTTTAAAGACATTTTTGCGCTTCCTGAAATAGTGCTGGCATGCAGATCACCGATAAAGTGATGCTGTACTTTAAAGCTCCATCACTACACAGACACACATACTCATAACCTGATTCTAAGACTGCATAATTAAAGCGATAGATCAATAAAACCGCCCCCATTACACCAAGTACAGTCAATCAGCCAAGACACGTTTGATTGGCTTCTTTAGTTTTGCACATTATATGCATTTAAATCAGACCATTTAACGTGGATATATTCCAATACATTTACAAACTCATTTCCAAAAATCTGGGACTGGTCAAATTCTCTGTTTCTGTATCTGTACCTTTGTGATGATCCAGTTCAGAAATCCAGTTTCGAGAGTCGCCCTTTCCATTCCATCTTATCCTGAGATCCTACAAGACTCACATCCAGAGTTATGAGCCTATGAAGAGGGGCTGAGATACACCTCATCTGCTTCTCACCATGTTAAACTGGTGCATTTGTGTGTCTACATTCTGTGTGAAACTGACTGATGGACAATGAGATGCTTAATCCTATCAACTACTTTGTTTCATTCTGAATGCCACCAACTTGTCTGGGCTTCAGGTCAACTGAAATGCTCAGTGAAAATGGGTACTGTGGTCTGACCTTTTAGATTGAGTTGAATGTTGTGTAGATGAAAAGGACCATCCAGATTGTTACCAGAGTAAACTTCTAAATCCAGCGTCTGTCATGGTGGTGGTGGTGGGGTGGGGGGTATTAGTGGGTAACCTGCACATCTTATTAACACTGAACACACTTGAGAGCAATGTATGCTGCCTTTTAGATGACGTCTTTTTCAGGGATGTCCACACTGTTAAAAAGATTTTTCAAGGGTTCTTTTTTTTTTTTTTTTTTTTACTTTATTTTTATTGGTACATCGAGGGAACAGGCAGGCACAAATTATAATTATAGCAAAAATGGGGGAGGGGGAGAAGAAAGAAAAAAAAAATCAATAACAATAATAAAGTGGGGGGGGGGGGGGGGTGGTTCTACATCTGGTCAGGGATTTGTCCTTATGTTGAGTCTTTTGTTTTACTATTAAGAAAATTGTCCTATTTACTCCAAAGTTTAGAAGACCTTTCCTTCTGTAGCAAGAGTTGGGGGTGATGTTTGCAGCCATTTCCTTGGCTTTTTTGCTGGCTGCTGTAAGGATTCGGAATAAATACTTGTCCTTCTCCCTCCAGTCTCCAGGCATGAGCCCCAAGTACAAAGTGGTACAGTTATATGGTATGTCCAGCTCTAAGATTACAGATATTGTATCTCTTACTTCTTCCCAGTAAAAAAGTAAGTACACGACAAGACCAGAAGATATGAGTAGGATCTGCAACCTTTTCACCACAATTTCCCCAACAGCAGCTGCTTTGTTTTAGATGCTTTACACTTTGTTTGGGGGAGACAAAGAAGCGACTAATTGACTTCCAGCAAAATTCCCTCCAAGATCTGGCTAATGTGGTTCTGGGTTGGGAGCTACAGATTCTATCCCATTCCTCATCTGTGATAGTGACTTCAAGTTCCTTTTCCCATCTATTTTTAATATAGCTGGTTGAGATCTTCATAGAAAATGAGAGAGATTCGTATAATTTGGAAACGGTTCTATTAACTATTCCTTTTTTATAGGCATCTACAAAAATCTCTACTATTGGTGAAATATCCACATTTAGAACTTCTGCTCTAAAGTAATTTCTAATCTGGATGTACCTATAAAAATCTTGATTCTCCAGATTAAATTCCAATGTTAAATTTTCAACTGATTTTAGTTTGTTATTCTGCAACATAACACAGAGTGGGGAGATACCTTTAGCAGCCCATTGTTTAAATCTATCATCATAACAGGCAGGTTCAAAGTGAATGTCATATCCTGGCCATGAAAGAAGCTTAATGTCTCTATGTAAGTTAAATTTATCTATTATATCTGACCAGATCTTCAATGGCACACGAACCCACTGACACTGCTGTACTCCCGCAGATTTAATAATTTCTACACTACTTAAGGCTGCTTGGAGGGGACACCTGAGCAAATTGGTTTCAATATTTTTCCATTTGGATTGGTAATTAGGATTACACCAACATAATATTGGTCTCAACTGGCAGCAATGAAATAATTCTTCAATATAGGTAGTGCCATACCTCCCTTTTTCTTAGGAAGCTGTAATGTTGTGAATTTTACCCTGGGACGTTTCGCACTCCATACAAATCTAGAGATTAGTTTATCCCAGCTTCTAAACTGTTGATCTGGTATTTCTACAGGCAGGGACTGGAATAAATAGAGTAACCTTGGTAGCATGATCATTTTAATGGCTTCTATTCTGTTGATAAAGTCTACTGGTAGCAGGGACCATCTGTTCAAAGCTTCCTTCATTTTGGCATTGATGGGGGAATAATTCAATTGGTATAGATTTCTTAAGTCTTTTGGTAAATTAATCCCGAGATACTTAATCTGTAAGGAAGACCATCTAAAATTAAATTTGGTTTGAAATTCTTGTGTAAGGTTGCAATTATATAATAGGATTTGTGTTTTGTGTATGTTGAGGACATATCCGGAGAAGGACCCAAACATCTTAAGAAAATCCATCAATACTAGTATGCCCAATTCTGGATCTTGTAGAAACAATAGCACATCATCTGCGTACAAACATATTTTATGTTCTACTCTCCCTATTTGTATACCTCTCAAGCCTGTATTCTGCCTTATACCCTGAGCCAGAGGCTCAATATACAGTGCAAATAAGGAGGGAGATAACGCACATCCTTGGCATGTTCCTCTTTCTAGTTTAATTCAATCTGATAGTGAACCATTTATCTTAACTGTCTTATACTTGATTCATTAAATCCAAATTTCCTCAATACTTCATAAAGGTAACCCCACCCAACCGAGTCAAAAGCCTTTTCAGCATCAAGACTAATTACTACCGCTTTTAAGTTCCTCTGGTTGATATGATCTAGAATGTGTAGCGTCCTTCTGATGTTGTCTTGCGCTTGTCTATTTTGTATGAAGCCTGATTGGTCGTTATCTATTAAATCTGGTATTATCTTTTGTAGTCTTTTAGCTAATATAGAAGCATATAATTTATAATCTATATTCAGGACTGCAATTGGCCTATAATTACTTACATCCATTTTATCTTTACCTTCCTTCGGTATTACTGATATAATCGCTTCATTCCATGAGGGGGGGACCTCTCCATTGACTAAAACCCAATTAAAACAATGAAGGAAAAGAGGGGTTGGCTGTTCTTTAAATATTTTATACCATTCTGAGGGGTACCCGTCTGTACCGGGAGATTTGTTCCCTTTCAGTCTGCCTATAGCTGAATTAAGTTCTTCTAACGAGATTTCTGAATTTAAAAAATTGTTCTGTTCTTGACCAATAGTGGGGAGATTCAATGAATCAAGGAAATTTTTTATCGACACCATCCCTGCATTTTCAGGTTGTGTGTATAACTTCTGAAAATAGGTCTCAAATGCCTTTAAGATCTCTTCAGGTTTAGAGGTTACTTTCTTAGTTACTGGATCCTTTATCTTTGATATATTATTTACTGATTGTTGTTTTCTGAGTCTCCAGGCTAATAATTTAGTAGCTTTTGGTCCTTGCTCGTAGTATCTCTGCTTTAGGAATCTATGTCTTTTCTCAATCTCCCCATCATAAATTCCATTAATTTCTTGTCTTATTTTATGTAATTTGGGCAATTCAAAATTCAAAATTTTGAATCTTTAGTTAGGCTATGTTCCTTTTCTATGTCCTTTAGTGTAGTTTGTAATTTGTTTATTTTTGCCAGTCTCATTTTTTTTATTGATGACATTCTTGATATTATTTAACCTCGGAGCACTGCTTTTGCAGCATCCCATAGTATTGAGGGAGAAATGTTGTCTGTATCGTTCTGCTCCAGGTACACCCCCAACCCATTTTTGATAAATACTATAAATGATGGTTCATTTAATATCCCTACATTGAGTCTCCATAAATGCTTTTTAATTAGGCTATCCAAGGAGAGGGTAAATTGCGCAGTGATCTGATAAGTCCTTCTGACCTATAGTACAATCCTTAACCCTCCATCTATCAGAGCCAATATAAAAAAATAATCCAATCTAGAGTATTCAAGGTGTCATGCTGAATAGAAAGTATACTCTCTCTGTGATGGGTTACAATTTCGCCACATGTCTATTAATCCCAGCTCCTGCATAACTTTCCTGATCTTCATCTTAAATGGGCTTCTCCTCTGTTGGTTGGTACTGTCAAGTTTTGGATTTAATATTAAATTAAAATCCCCAGCACATACCAATATTCCTGATGTCTCAGTAGCAACTAAGTTGAATATTTTGTCAAACAGGGTCCACCGCTCTCCAGGTGGAGCATATACGTTACAAAATGTAACAATGTGGACAATATCTTATATGCTCTTTTAATGGCACTATTTAAACCATTAACATTTAGGGATATTATGTTAAGATGGCGATGCATAACCATTGAAAGATAAAATTATATACAGAGGGTGGCCTGCATGATGTACCAAGAACAGTGCAAAAACAACAACATTGAATAGAAAAGAAAGTGGGATTTCCAATGTCGAGTGGCCGTTATGCCCTTTTGCCTTACCCTTAAAGTAGGATCCCCTACAGGCATGGCTAGATAGGAGAAACACTTCTAGAGGCTAAACAATGTTGGGGGGTACCCAATCGACCAAATAGTAAATCTAAGCGATAACAGAATCTCTAGTAACTTTCACATTAACGGATTTTAATGAGTTCTCAGTATAGTACTCATCACTCAGTTGTCCTTATGATCCCTTCAGAAACCTCTCAGTTTTTCTCGGATTGCTGCCCCTTGCGTGTTTGCGTCCCCTTGCTGTGCATTTTGCTGACGTGTTAGACGACGTTTTGAGCTTCACCTCCTTCATCATTTCTCGAAGGGAAGGTTCACCTGTTAGCTGCATTGTGCTAGCTCCTACCGGAGTTTCCAGGTCCGGTCGTAAGTTACTGTCCTCATTCACCATTTTAAGATTTTGCTTCGCAGAACCCTTTCCTTTGTTTCCCCCTGACATTGCCTGTGCAGTTGTATCACTTAAATATATGAAAGACTTGAATTTCAGGGGGAAAATTGTCCGTCGATTGGGGAGCTCTCCCTTTAGGCTGCCATTTTAAATCTTGCCGGATTGTCCGGAAGACTTTTCAAGGGTTCTTTAGTAAATGCAGTGGCTCTATATAGACCCATGAACACTCAAAGAATCATTTGCATAAATGGTTCTCTACATGATGAAATGGTTCTTCAGATTGATGGAGAATGTGTTGCATATGGTTCTATATAGAACCTTCTTGAGGTTTCTTCAGAGGAAACTGAGGAAAACTGGATGTATGAGTGTTAAATCAATAAACTGAATCTTGAAATAACTTTTTTTAGTTATTTTTTTTAACCTAATGTAGCTTGTTTTTTTTTTTAGCATTGAATTATGCAATTTTAAGATTTTCTGACTTCTTGAGGCCTGAAAATAAGTAAATAACTTTTAAAACAACATCATTAATCAATGTTTCCAGATCTAAGATTTTAAATCTTAGCAAGCAAAGAAAAAGTTTGGGTGGCATTAGCATTATCACTGAACAATATCGCTGATGTCATAAAAAAAACTCGTAAATTAAGCTTTGTGTCTGGTTCATATCTGAATTTACTTTGGCTGGTTTTCGATTGACACTTTTCACTAAAAGCCTGTTTAATGTGTGCGTGAAACATGCGTTTTGGTGATCGTATTATGTTCGGAGTATAAACGGCATGTGTTTCTGTTACCTGTCCACAATTGCCAAGGGGCAATTTGTTGTAGTCAGCAGCATCCACCCAAAAACAATGTGAACAATAATAAAAAAACAGTAAAGGTTATAGCAGCTCTTTTACTGCCCTGTTGTGGCTCCACAGCAGACATAAGACTAGTAAGAGTTAATGTAGAACTGCTGATTCACCCTTTAACCCTGAAGATTAGCGCAGACTGTTCATCACCATAGCAACACAGACAACAGTCTTGCCCAGCTAGTAGCTAATGAAATGGCAAAGAGAAGGATTTAAGATGATCATTTATAATTTGGAGAAAAACTGATTTGTATTTATAATCACAGCTGGTTTCCTGACACGTTGAATCTGCAGTAAGAAACTTGAAAATTTGGGCGAGAAGCCGGTGACCGAGAAGTCACTTCAGGTTCATTAAAAGCCAAACACTGAGAGACATTTTATAAGAAACTGTTCTACTTTTGAGGAAAAGTTTCCTGCCGGAGATGCGAGAAAAGCAGCTACAACTGAGCTAAACCTGAAAGCAGAGCAAAGTGAGTCTGCATTTTTGTTATATTTTTATCCTATACTAGCACATTAACACATACTGAGACATATTTACAGCCAAGATGGTAAAGATGGTAAAATGAACCTAAAACATTGTGGCTCCCAAAGTGGTTTGATTTTTACTGAATAAACAAGATGGCTCTTCTTAACATTTGGGTTACAACCCTTGGGTTATAGGAAAAAGACGGTGGACAACAACTACAACTCAAAATAGCCATTCCAACATTAAAATAAACAGAAAAATGAAAGACTGAGGATACATGAGGCTGTATGAGGAATGTATTCAAAGAAAAAAATTGTGTGACTATTGACTTCTAGTGTTTGTTAGCTACATTAACCCTGCAGCTCGAGTTATAAACTAAAGAGGCACAATTTGGACACTGAGCACATCTCAGCTGATCGACTACACCTGGAGAAAGTTTTATATTATATTATTGTCAGTTGCTGTGGATGAAAGCGTCTGCCAAACATATAGACCCTGCAATAACAAGATAAACTGCACCCCCCCCAATTTATCGCAGTCACTCTGGTTCTCAGTTTGCTGACTCAGATCTGATCTCCTCACACTGAATTACAGTTGGCTCCCAGTCAGCACGTGTGTGTGTGTGTGTGTGTGATATTTATAGATCTATAGGACTGTATATGTGTGTGTGTGTGTGTGTGTGTGTGTGTGTGTGTGTGTGTGTGTGTGCGCAGCAATAATGTTCATTGTTTGCCCTCTGCTGGTGAAGAGCGTTCAATGCAGTAGTTCATACATACACTACATGGCCACAAGTATGTGGACACCCCTTCTAATTGATTGAGTTGATAGACTGAGTTCAGGTGTTTCAGTCACACTCATTGCTATCAGATGTACAAAATCAAGTGCATAGCCTTGCAAATTCCATAGACAAATTCTGACAATAGAATGGGTTGCACTGAAGGGCTCAGTGACTTTAGGCATGGCACTGTCATAACTCTGTGCCACCTCTGCCACAAGTCAATTTGTGAAATTTCCGCCCTGCTAGATCTGCCCTAGACAACTGTGTTACTACTGTGAAATGGAGCAACAACAGCTCAGCCACAAAGTGCTAGACCACTCAGAAGCACAGCAGCACTGAACTGCCTCTAGAGCCACATCAGCAAGAACTGTTCATCTTCATGATGGGTTTTCATGGCTAAGCAGCTGCACACATATGGGAGGCAAATCCTGCCAAAAAGGAAATGAAAATGAAAACAATAAAATGTAAATGGAAACCTCTTTTAGCCATTTTTTTCCAAACATCTGTACAAATATCCTGCCAAAATTGAAAATGAAATGAAATGCCTTCATTTGCAATTTCATTTTTCACATGACCACAAGCCGTTTGTGACAAAAACAAAAATAAATTGTAAACGCCTATGGATTACTGGAACCATGTCCTGTGGTCTGATGAGACCAAGATAAACTTGTTTGGCCCAATTGGTGTCCAGCCTGTGTGGTGGCACCCTGGTGAGGAGTACCAAGACAGTCAAGCATGGTGGTGGTAGCATCATGGTCAGGAGCTGCATGAGTGCATGAGACACTGGGGAGCTGCGGTTCATTGAGGGAAATATGAATTCCAATTCCAATGATCTCCTCCCTCTGGAAACTATAGTTTTACAACTTGATAATGACCCCAAACACATCTCCAAGATGTAAACCTCCTTGCTGAAGGTAAAGGTGATGGATTGGCGAAGTATGTCTCTCAGATGTAAACCCAACTGAGCACCTGTGGGGCATCCGCAAGCAGAAGGAGGTGGAGCGCAAGGTGTCTAACATCCACCAGCTCCGTGATGTCATCATGGAGGAGCGGAAGAGGATTCCAGTAGCAACCTGTGCAGCTCTGGTGAATTCCATGCCCAAGAGGGTTCAGGCAGTGCTAGATAGTAATGGTGATCATACTAAATATTGACACAATTGGGCACAATTTGGACATGTTCACTGTGAGGTGGACTCACTTGTGTTGCCAGCTATTTAGACATTAATGGCTGTGTGTTGAGTTCTTTTCAGAGGACAGTAAATCTGCACTGTAAAGCTGTAAAGCTGCACACTGACCACTTTAAGTTATATCAGAGTTTCATTTCTATAGTGTCGTCCGATAAAAAGCTATAATAAAATATTTGCAAAAATGTGAGGGGTGCACTTTCTTTAGTGAGATACTATATATATATATATATATATATATGTTATCTTGGCCAGTGACATTATCTTAAATCTGGTCTATAATCTATGTATATATTTACACTATTTATTTATGGCCCAAAAATGCCACAAAAAATGTATAAAAAAATAAAAGACTGCTGCTGTGCCACCCCTCCCCCAACACACCACAGTGAATGGAGCCTTATTCACTAGAGCAGCCAATCACTCACACACACACACACACACACAAACACACACATACGCTTCTGTGCCCTTCACGCTCCCCTGTGTGTGACCTCTCTGGCTCTTTCACTGTTTTCCTGATAAGTGTGTTCTTTATATCTCACAGCAGGCGACTGAGCATCTTCACAGCCTCTATGCTGCAGAGAACCTGCTGACGCAGCGCATTTCACATTCACACTTCAGCAGCTGGCCTGCAGGGGGAGCCAGAGGAGTGTAGACTCAGAACCAGCACATATTGAACCTCTGAGATGATGATGTTTGCTACAAAACGTCTTCAGTACAGTTATGAGCAGCCAACAGACACACACTCAACTGCAGAGAGTGTTATCCTTCGACTGGAATCCTCTAAAACCCACACTGTCTCGGGGTTCTATGTTAAAGACAGTGCTTCTATGTAGAAAAGAGAAGAACCTTTGAAGAACCGTCTCTTGTAAGACTGTATATACAGGACATCTTACTAAACTGGCTCTGTAAATTAAATCATTATGAACTAAAGTCAATTTAAAACATGCTGTTCTTTTAATCTCATAGATTATTATATGATTATGGATCTATTAGAGTGACAGTAACGCACATGCGTTAGAGATGTGTTATAGACTATTGTATGAAAATAGATCAGTGAGTGTCAGCACAGTGTGTGTTATAGATGTGTTATAGATTACTGTATGATTATAGATCAGTAAGTGTGCCAGTACAGTGTGTGTTATACATGTGTTATAGAATATTATATAATTATAGATCAGTAAGAGTGTCAGTATGGTGTGCATGTGTTATAAGTGTGTTACAGATTATTATATGATTTTAGGTCAGTAAGAGTGTCAGTATGGTATGTGTGTGTTATAGATGTGTTATAGATTACTGTATGATTATAGATCAGTAAGAGTGTCAGTAAAGCGTGTGTTATACATGTGTTATAGATTATTATATGATTATAGATCAGTAAGAGTGTCAGTACAGTGTGCATTATACATATGTTATAGAATATTATATGATTATACATCAGTAAGAGTGTCAGTACGGTTTGTGTGTGTTATAGATGTCCATCCATCCATCATCTTCCGCTTCTCCGGGGTTCAGGTCACGGGGGCAGCATCCTAAGCAATGAGGCCCAGACCTCCCTTTCCCCAGCCACTTCCACCAGCTCTCCAGGGGGATTCCGAGGCGCTCCCAGGCCAGCTGGGCAATATAGTCACGCCAGCGTGTCCTGGGTCTTCCCCGGGGTCTCCTCCCTGGTGGACTTGCCTGTGACACCTCCCGAGGGAGGCGTCCAGGAGGCATCCTAACCAGATGCCCGAACCACCTCAACTGGCTCCTCTCGATGTGAAGAAGCAGAGGCTCTACTCCGAGTCCCTCCCGGATGACCGAACTTCTCACCCTATCACTAAGGGAGAGTCCAGCCACCCTGCGGAGGAAACTCATTTTGGCTGCTTGTATTCGCGACCTTATTCTTTCGGGCATTACCCAAAGCTCATGACCATAGGTGAGGGTAGGAACGTAGATGAACCGGTAAATCGAGAGCCTTGCCTTATGGCTCAGCTCTTTCTTTACCACAACAGACCGGTAAAGAGCCCGCATCACTGCTGACCCAGCACCAATCAATCAGCACCTGTCAATCTCCCGCTGCCTTGTACCATCACTCATGAACAAGACCCTGAGATACTTAAACTCCTCCACTTGAGGCAAGAGCTTATCCCCGAGCCAGAGAGGGCTCTCCACCCTTTTCTGCCTTAGAAATACTGATTCTCATCCTGGCCGCTTCACACTCGGCTGCAAACCGATCCAGCGAAAGCTGAAGTTCACGGCCTGACGTCCCCAATAGGACCACATCATCTGCAAACAGCAGCGATGTGACCTTGAGGTCACCAAACCGGACACCCTCCATCCCCTGACTGCGCCTAGAAATACTATCCATAAAAATTATGAATAGAGTCTCCAGACTCTGCCTCCTCACTGGAGAACGTGTCGGTGGGATTGAGAAGGTTCTCAAAGTATTCCTTCCACCGCCCAATGACGTCTTCAGTCGAAGTCAGCAGCACACCATCTCCACTATAGACAGAGCTAGTGGCACACTGCTTTCCCCTTCTGAGTCGCCTGACGGTTTGCCAGAATCTTTTCGTAGCCGACTTAAAGTCACTTTCCAAGGCCTCACCAAACTCCTCCCATACACTGGTTTTTGCCTTGGCGACGACTGAAGCCGCAGATCGCTTGGCCTGTCGATCCCTGCCAGCTGCCTCTGGTGTCCTACAGGCCACCCATGTCCGGTAGGACTCCTTCATCTTGACGGCATCTCTCACCTGGGGTGTCAACCACCGGGTTCGGGGATTACCTGACAGGCACCAACTACCTTACGGCCACAGCTACAGTCAGCCGCTTCAACAATGGAGGTGTTATAGATGTGTTATAGATTATTACATGATTATAGGTCAGTAAGAGTGTCAGTACAGTGTGTGTGTGTTATAGATGTGTTATAGATTATTATATGATTATAGATCAGTAAAAGTGTCAATATGGTGTGTGTGTGTGTGTGTGTGTGTGTGTGTGAGTGTTATAGATGTGTTATAGATTATTATATGATTATAGATCAGTAAGACTGTCAGTACGGTGTGTGTGTTATAAGTGTGTTATAGATCCTCACTCTGCTCCCTTGTTGTGAAATTTCCGGAAGGCGCGGGGTTTCCCGTGTGGGCGGAGCCTGAGCTGAACTGAGCGCGAGCTTCCGTTCAGCTGGAGCAGGACAGCGCGAGAGTGAGAGAGTATAAGACACACTTTCACGCACACACACACGCGCGCGTGCGGAGTACACACTGACGGTTGGGGACTTCACGGCTCGGACTGCGCTTCTCGCGCGCGCCTGTTTCAGTGTGTGTGTGTGTGTGTGTGTGTGTGTGTGTGTGTCGTCGCGCGCGCAGGCTGTGTGTCACTTTGGCTGTGTTGTGAAATCAGGCTGTGTGCCTGTCCGCGCGTGCAGTTCCGGTGAGTTTGTGACAGGCGCGCGTAAGTCCCGCTCCGCTGCTGCGCGCGGAGAGGAGCGCTAAATCACGAGCGTTCTAACCGTAACTTGGTGTGTGTGTGTGTGTGTGTGTGTGTGTGTGTGTGTGTGTGTGTAAGCCGCCCTGCGCCGGGACCACCTCTACCGACCAGAGAGCGCGAGGTGAGTCAACATACAGACACGCATGAACCGCCTGAGCGTCGCCGACAGGTCAGATTTACTGGAACTGCTCTCAGGACCGCGCGTGTATGGAGTTTAAACATATGCATATATGTTCGTACACACACACACATATTTCTCACATATTTCTTACTTTAAATATGATAAACGCCTGTAACAGCCCCCCCAAGCTTGTATTGACATATATCTGTGCAGTTCTATATGCTATATAATTAGTCTATGTATCATTTTCATATGTTTTTGATGTTATGTGTACGTGTTTATTGTGTGTGTATGCTGTATGTGTGTTGTATGTGTGTATATGTTATGTGTATGTGTTTATTGTGTGTGTATGCTGTGTGTGTGTGTTGTTTGTGTGTATATGTTATGTGTATGTGTTTATTGTGTGTGTGTGTTGTATGTGTGTATATGTTATGTGTACGTGTTTATTGTGTGTGTATGCTGTGTGTGTGTGTTGTATGTGTGTATATGTTATGTGTATGTGTTTATTGTGTGTGTATGCTGTGTGTGTGTGTTGTATGTGTGTATATGTTATGTGTATGTGTTTATTGTGTGTGTATGCTGTGTGTGTGTGTTGTATGTGTGTATATGTTATGTGTATGTGTTTATTGTGTGTGTATGCTGTGTGTGTGTTGTATGTGTGTATATGTTATGTGTACGTGTTTATTGTGTGTGTGTATGCTGTGTGTGTGTGTGTTGTATGTGTGTATATGTTATGTGTACGTGTTTATTGTGCGTGTATGCTGTGTGTGTGTTGTATGTGTGTATATGTTATGTGTATGTGTTTATTGTGTGTGTATGCTGTGTGTGTGTTGTATGTGTGTATATGTTATGTGTATGTGTTTATTGTGTGTGTATGCTGTGTGTGTGTGTTGTGTGTGTGTGTGTGTATATGTTATGTGTATGTGTTTATTGTGTGTGTATGCTGTGTGTGTGTGTGTTGTATATTTGTGTATGTTATGTGTACGTGTTTATTGTGCGTGTATGCTCTGTGTGTGTGTTGTATGTGTGTATATGTTATGTGTACGTGTTTATTGTGTGTGTATGCTGTGTGTGTGTTGTATGTGTTTATATGTTATGTGTACGTGTTTATTGTGTGTGTATGCTGTGTGTGTGTGTTGTATGTGTGTATATGTTATGTGTACGTGTTTATTGTGTGTGTATGCTCTGTGTGTGTGTTGTATGTGTGTATATGTTATGTGTACGTATTTATTGTGCGTGTATGCTCTGTGTGTGTGTTGTATGTGTGTATATGTTATGTGTATGTGTTTATTGTGTGTGTGTGTATGCTCTGTGTGTGTTTTATGTGTGTATATGTTATGTGTATGTGTTTATTGTGTGTGTATGCTCTGTGTGTTGTATGTGTGTATATGTTATGTGTACGTGTTTATTGTGCGTGTATGCTCTGTGTGTGTTGTGTGTATGTGTGTATATGTTATGTGTACGTGTTTATTGTGTGTGTATGCTCTGTGTGTGTGCTGTGTGTGTGTGTGTATGTTATGTGTACGTGTTTATTGTGCGTGTATGCTCTGTGTGTGTGTTGTATGTGTGTATATGTTATGTGTATGTGTTTATTGTGTGTGTATGCTCTGTGTGTGTGCTGTGTGTGTGTGTATATGTTATGTGTATGTGTTTATTGTGCGTGTATGCTCTGTGTGTGTGTTGTATGTGTATGTGTTTATTGTGTGTGTATGCTCTGTGTGTGTGTTGTATGTGTGTATATGTTATGTGTATGTGTTTATTGTGTGTGTATACTATGTGTGTAACAGAGGGGCTCTCCTGCTTTTCTCCTGTTCCCTGTGTGAACTCTTTATAAAGGTCTAATATCTATTATAGAATTACTCTTACTTAATTCTATATAAACAAATGAGCTTATTAATCACAATGAAATACAAGAGGCTGTGCAGAGTTTCTGTTCATTGTTGTGAGTTTGAATCTCGGCAGATTTGAAGAGTCACAGAATTGATGTCAGCTGAACTTCCTAACAGCAGTCCTTCACCTGCCTAACCAGCCCTGACGAGCCAATTAAGGCCTGACCAGTTAAGTGAGTTCTGACAGTTCACAGTGGGAGGGGTGCCCAGACTTTTGCACATGCTACAATTACTGCAGATTTTTTTTCCACTTTGAAGATTAAATATAAACTAACATCAGTAAAAAAGTGTGAATGTGTGCGGATGGTGTGTGTGTATTTAGTGTGTATATGTGTGTGTATGAGTGTATATATTGTATGCATTGTACAAGTATACATGAAATATTCTCATTGAATACTTTGTTCTGTACAAAGTTGAATGTGCGGACAACAAAATCGCACAAAAATCATCAATGGAAATCAAATTTATTAACCAATGGAGGCCTGGATTTGGAGTCCCACACAAAATTAAAGTGGAAAAACACACGACAGGCTGATCCAACTTTGATGTGATGTCCTTAAAACAAGTCAAAATGAGGCTCAGTGTTGTGTGTGGCCTCCACGTGCCTGTATGACCTCCCTACAATGCCTGGGCATGCTCCTGATGAGGTGGCGGATGGTCTCCTGAGGGATCTCCTCCCAGACCTGGACTAAAGCATCCGCCAACTCCTGGACAGTCTGTGGTGCAACGTGGCGTTGGTGGATGGAGCGAGACATGATGTCCCAGATGTGCTCAATCAGATTAAGGTCTCGGGAACGGACGGGCCAGTCCATAGCTTCAATGCCTTCATCTTGCAGGAACTGCTGACACACTCCAGCCACATGAGGTCTAGCATTGTCCTGCATTAGGAGGAACCCAGGGCCAACCGCATCAGCATATGGTCTCACAAGGGGTCTGAGGATCTCATCTCGGTACCTAATGGCAGTCAGGCTACCTCTGGCGAGCACATGGAGGGCTGTGCGGCCCTCCAAAGAAATGCCACCCCACACCATTACTGACCCACTGCCAAACCGGTCATGCTGAAGGATGTTGCAGGCAGCAGATCGCTCTCCACGGCGTCTCCAGACTCTGTCACATCTGTCACATGTGCTCAGTGTGAACCTGCTTTCATCTGTGAAGATCACAGGGCGCCAGTGGCGAATTTGCCAATCCTGGTGTTCTCTGGCAAATGCCAAGCGTCCTGCATGGTGTTGGGCTGTGAGCACAACCCCCATCTGTGGACGTTGGGCCCTCATACCATCCTCATGGAGTCGGTTTCTAACCGTTTGTGCAGACACATGCACATTTATGGCCTGCTGGAGGTCATTTTGCAGGGCTCTGGCAGTGCTCCTCCTGTTCCTCCTTGCACAAAGGCGGAGGTAGCGGTCCTGCTGCAGGGTGTTGCCCTCCTACGGCCTCCTCCACATCTCCTGGTGTACTGGCCTGTCTCCTGGTAGCGCCTCCAGCCTCTGGACACTATGCTGACAGACACAGCAAACCTTCTTGCCACAGCTCGCATTGATGTGCCATCCTGGATGAGCTGCACTACCTGAGCCACTTGTGTGGGTTGTAGAGTCCGTCTCATGCTACCACGAGTGTGAAAGCACCACCAACATTCAAAAGTGACCAAAACATCAGCCAGAAAGCAGAAAGGTACTGAGAAGTGGTCTGTGGTCCCCACCTGCAGAACCACTCCTTTATTGAGCGTGTCTTGCTAATTGCCATTAATTTCCACCTGTTGTCTGTTCCATTTGCACAACAGCTGTGAAATTGTTTGTCAGTGTTGCTTCCTAAGTGGACAGTTTGATTTCACAGAAGTTTGATTTACTTGCAGTTATATTGTGTTGTTTAAGTGTTGCCTTTATTTTTTTGAGCAGTGTATATATAAATATATGTGTGTATTGCATATGTACACTGTGTGTATTTACAGTGTGTATTGTGTGCAGTTTGTGTATGTGTGTGTAAGTGTGTGTATGCCTGTATTTTGTGTGTGTGTGTGTGTGTGTGTACTGTGTGCGTATACTGTGTGTATTGTGTGTGTGTGTGTATAGTGTTTGTGTATTATGCGCATATACTGTGTGTGTGTGTATTGTGTGCGTATACTGTGTATGTATTGTGTGCGTATACTGTGTGTGTGTGTGTACTGTGTGCGTATACTGTGTGTGTATTGTGTGTGTATAGTGTTTGTGTATTATGTGCATATACTGTGTGTGTGTGTGGATTGTGTGAGTATACTGTGTGTATTGTGGGTGTATACTGTGTGTGTGTATTGTGTGCGTATACTGTGTATGTATTATGTGCGTATACTGTGTGTGTGTGTGTACTGTGTGCGTATAATGTGTGTGTATTGTGTGTGTATACTGTTTGTGTATTATGTGCATATACTGTGTGTGTGTGTATTGTGTGCGTATACTGTGTATGTATTGTGTGCGTATACTGTGTGTGTGTGTGTGTGTATGTGTGTGTGTACTGTGTACGTATACTGTGTGTGTATTGTGTGTGTATAGTGTTTGTGTATTATGTGCATATACTGTGTGTGTGTGTGTGTGTGTGTGTGTGTGTGTATTGTGTGAGTATACTGTGTGTATTGTGGGTGTATACTGTGTGTGTGTGTATTGTGTGTATATACTGTGTATGTATTGTGTGCGTATACTGTGTGTGTGTGTGTGTGTGTACTGTGTGTGTATTGTGTGTGTATACTGTTTGTGTATTATGTGCATATACTGTGTGTGTGTGTGTGTGTGTATTGTGTGAGTATACTGTGTGTATTGTGGGTGTATACTGTGTGTGTGTATTGTGTGAGTATACTGTGTGTATTGTGGGTGTATACTGTGTGTGTGTGTGTATTGTGTGAGTATACTGTGTGTATTGTGGGTGTATACTGTGTGTGTGTGTGTATTGTGTGAGTATACTGTGTGTATTGTGGGTGTATACTGTGTGTGTGTGTGTATTGTGTGAGTATACTGTGTGTGTGTGTGTATTGTGTGAGTATACTGTGTGTATTGTGGGTGTATACTGTGTGTGTGTGTGTGTGTATTGTGTGAGTATACTGTGTGTATTGTGGGTGTATACTGTGTGTGTGTGTATTGTGTGAGTATACTGTGTGTATTGTGGGTGTATACTGTGTGTGTGTGTGTGTATTGTGTGAGTATACTGTGTGTGTGTGTATTGTGTGAGTATACTGTGTGTGTGTGTGTATTGTGTGAGTATACTGTGTGTGTGTGTGTGTATTGTGTGAGTATACTGTGTGTGTGTGTATTGTGTGAGTATACTGTGTGTGTGTGTGTGTATTGTGTGCATCACAGATGAATGAAATTCACTGATAATGTCAAAGTTTTGGCGACAGCATGATGAGTCAGTGGTTTTTTTAGCGCCACCCAGTGTTCCTGACAGTGTACATACTGTACATATGTATGTGGACCATTTTGCCAGTTTGTTCAAACTGAGGTCTCACATTAATTATTAATTATATTCTAATCTATTTAAACCCAAGACATTAACAGAGACAGTAATAAGCTAAATATATACGCAATCATCATTCACAGGAAACTTTCTACTGGGTGGAGTCCTAAATTTAAAACACTAACCCCTAAATTTATATAATATTTATTGATTTTTAAAAGGTTTTATTTGTGTATGCCTATACTGTGTGTGTGTATTGTGTGCATATACAGTGTGTCTTGTGTGCATATACTGTGTTTGTGTGTGTATTGTGTGCATATACAGTGTGTCTTGTGTGCATATACTGTGTTTGTGTGTGTATTGTGTGCATATACTGTGTTTGTGTGTGTATTGTGTGCATATACTGTGTGTGTGTATTGTGTGCGTATACAGTGTGTGTGTGTGTGTATTGTGTGCATATACAGTGTGTCTTGTGTGCATATACTGTGTTTGTATGTGTATTGTGTGCATATACTGTGTTTGTGTGTGTATTGTGTGCATATACTGTGTGTGTATTGTGTGCGTATACTATGTGTGTGTGTATTGTGTGCATATACAGTGTGTCTTGTGTGCATATACTGTGTTTGTGTGTGTATCGTGTGCATATACTGTGTTTGTGTGTGTATTGTGTGCATATACTGTGTTTGTGTGTGTATTGTGTGCATATACTGTGTTTGTCTTGTGTGTGTAAACTGTGTGTTGCCCTGCGATGGACTGGCGACCTGTCCAGGGTGTATCCTGCCTTCCGCCCGATGACTGCTGGGATAGGCTCCAGCACCCCCCGCGACCCTGACGGAGAAGCGGCTTAAGAAAATGGATGGATGGATGGATGGATGGTGTATACTGTGTGTGTCTTGTGTGTGTGTGTATGTGTGTATTGTGTGCATATGCTGTGTGTGTATATTGTGTGCGTATACTGTGTGTGTCTTGTGTGCGTATACTGTGTGTGTGTGTGTGTGTGTGTGTCTTGTGTACATATACTGTGTGTATGTGTCCTATGTGCATATGCTGTGTGTGTATTGTGTGTGTATGCTGTGTGTGTGTGTGTGTGTGTGTGTGTGTGTATATATTGTGTGCGTATACTGTGTGTGTGTGTGTGTGTGTGTGTGTATTGTGTGCATATACTGTGTGTGTCTTGTGTGTGTATACTGTGTGTGTGTGTGCATATATTGTGTGCGTATTCCGTGTGTGTCTTGTGTGCGTATACTGTGTGTGTGTGTGTGTATTGTGTGCGTATACTGTGTGTGTCTTGGGTGCGTATACTGTGTGTGTGTGTGTGCCTATACTGTGTGTGTGTGTGTGTGTGTGTGTGTCTTGTGTACATATACTGTGTTTGTGTGTGTACTGTGTGTGTATTTGTAATGTAATTGGCTCTAAAGTTGAGGACTCTATTGACCGGCTGAATCTCCTGATTGATCTGATGGCATTTTGTGATTGGTGGGAGTGTGTGATGTGATTAGTGTTGATCAGGTCAGTGTGTATGTGTGTGTGTGTGTGTGTGCTCTGAAGTAATGGATGGAGTGTGTCTGAAGGTTGGTCTTAATGAATGCGTGCAGCGTCTAACTCCACTCTAATGCATCTCAGACAAATTAAACACTCATTTGTGAGGCTCAGATAAGCAGCGCAGAGCTTTTATCTGATCTGTGTGTGATGCTGTTTTAGACTCACTGCTTAACGTAATCGCATTTTCCTCAAAACCCAGAGAAAGAGTGCACGTCTTACACGTGACAGATGAATAAAATTCACTGAAAATGTCAAAGTTTTGGCATCAGCATGATGAATCAGCAGTTTTTTAAGCTGTGCTGTTGTGATGTCTCTGTTACTATAGACGAGCCACAGGAGAGCGACTAAATGCATATTAGCCAGTTTAGGTGTGTGATACACATATAAAGGTCTCGTACACCTAATGTGTTTAGCGCCACCCAGTGTTCCTGACAGTGTACATACTGTACATATGTATGTGGACCATTTTGCCAGTTTGTTAAAACTGAGATCTCACATTAAAAACTATGAAATATTTAAATCTCACATATTTACAGAGATTATATTCTAATCTATTTAAACCCAAGACATTAATAGAGACAGTAATAAGCTAAATGTATACACAATCATCATTCACAGGAAACTTTCTAGTGGGAGGAGTCTGTCTTAAACCCTAACCCTTAAATGAGTATAATATTTATTGATTTAAAAAGTCTTTTAATTTGTTGTACATTTTTTTAAAGATATTTTGATTCAAAGTGAAGTTGAGTTTATAATGAGAGCAATTATCTTTAAATAAAAAAATGCTGCCCCATGCTTTCATATCACTACACAGAGTTTTAGTCTGTGGGTGGAGCCTCTTTTAGCCACGCCCTTGTATTTTAGAGCAGGAAGTAAGGCTGCATCCCTCCTCCCACATGATGAGTCCATTGGTTTGAAGTAAATGTGGCCCAAAGTCTTAAAATCAGTGCGGCACATTAATAATCATCACTACTGAAAGAGAGATTTAAATTGTTTTGTGTTTTAATGTAAAATATTGTGATTTTCTGTGTGAACAGCAGTTTTCGAGTTCAAAATGAGCTAAAATTGTCAGTGAAAGAGTCACTGCTGAAACAATCACTATTGAAAGTCTTTACTGAAACAGTCATTACTGAAACAATCGCTACTGAAACAGCCACTACTGAAACAGTCACTACTGAAACAGCCACTACTGAAACAGTCACCGCTGAAACAGTCACTACTGAAACAGCCACTACTGAAACACAGATTTAAATTTTTTAGTGTATTAATGTAAAATATGATATGCTGAACAGCTGTTTTTGAGCTCAAAATTGTCACTGACTCACTACTGAAACAATCGCTATTGAAACAGTCTTTACTGAAACAGTCATTCCTGAAACAATCGCTACTGAAAGTCACTACTGAAACAGTCACTACTGAAACAGTCATTACTAAAACAGTCACTACTGAAACAGTGACTACTGGAACAGTCATTACTAAAACAGTCACTACTGAAACAGTGACTACTGGAACAGTCATTACTAAAACAGTCACTACTGAGTCACTACTGAAACAGTGACTACTGGAACAGTCATTACTGAAACAATCGCTACAGAAACAATCGCTACTGAAACAGTCAACTGAAACAATCGCTACTGAAATAGTTGCTACTGAAACACTTGCTAAAGTTTGGTAGAGTTTTTATTTGTTTCAGTAGTGACAAAATGAAACAATTAATCAAAAGTTTAAATAAAATAAATAAAATTACGGTATACACTCTTAAAAAAGATGGTTCTTCAAGGGTTCTTTAGTAAGTGGCTCTATCTAGAACCACTCAAAGAACCCTATCTATGATTAAAGGATTCTTTGGTTCATGACAGTGTTCTTCAAATTGATAGACAATGCGCTGCACATTCTTCTATTTAGAGCCTTGAAACCAGAATCAGAATCAGAATACTTTATTGATCCCAGAGGGAAATTGCAGTTATTACAGTTCAACCATTTATGTAAAAGAATTAACACTTTAATAATTTAAACAAAAGAGAAAGAGACATTTGCAAAAGGTCCACGAGATTTAAGCTCTTATGAACACAGTAAAGTGACTGTGATTTGGGTCACATTAAGGCAAAAATCCCACTTAACCCACTTTAGCTTGTTACACTGTTAAAAGTGGCTCGTCAGATCTGCTTAAAAATTGACGTCATGTTTTAATGTAATTGAACTAGTTTTATTCAACTCAAAACATTAGTTTGATTGAAAGAATCATTCATTCAAAGTATTTATTTAGGTTGAATAAAACTAGTTTACAAGCCACCTTTTACAGTGTAGTGTGAAAACAATCAATGAATCCTCAAATCCTTGCCGGCACGCAGTGAATCTAGGGATATGCTGGCTGGCGAAGGATCCACCTGTTGGATCCTTCATTGCCATGGGAAAGAAGGGCATATTTCTCAGCTGCATATGAAGGAGGCTTCGAAATGGGACAGCATAGTCACACCGCTGTGACGCAATCGACACAGCGTCTGAATCTGCTACAGTGACGGCTGCTGTCCATTTTGGAAAAGTCAAAGTTAAGAACTTCCTCACTTTATTTCCACGCTGAAACTCTGAGTCCGTCCATGCTTAACTCAGATGTTCGTAGCCCAGTTTGAGGTGCTTTCGAAGATTCTGATCACCATTTCAGATGCAGCCAAATCCACAGCTTGGTTGTCGTCATGCCAACAGCAAAGACGTTACACACGTTACACACACGCTCGGTGTGTGAAGGCCTTTAAACAGAGCAGCTTACAAAATAGACAAACAGTGGGCGAAGCCAAGCTGAACTCACTGGGAGAAAAGCCTCATTCACCCAGTGATGTTTAAACATGAAACAATAGTAAACGTGATGACATGAAGATGAAATGTTTTAATGTATTTATAGAAGCATAAATATTTAGATATCCTGCTGAGCAGCTCAGCTTCAGTCCTTCACGCTCACTACAGTCACTACAGCACCGAATGTATGTGTGTGTGTGTGTGTTGGCAGTTAAGGATAGTGATGTATGTTACCGTGGAGACACAGGGGACCCATCACTCTTGTCCTCCTGTTAGATCCCCCATTACAGCGCCCTCCCGTCTCTCACCATACCATCCATCTCTCTCTCTCTGTCTGTCTGTCCTCCTCTCACCTACCCTCCCCCCCTCTCTCCTCTCTATCTCTCTCTCCAACTCTCTCTTTCTCCCTCTCCCTCCCTCTATCAGTCACCCTCTCTCCCCTCCTCACCTCACTCCCCTCCCCCTTTCTCTCATTCTATCTCTCCCCTCCCTTACTCCCTCCCATCTATCTATCTATCTATCTATCTATGTATCTCCCCCCCTCTCCACCTCTATTACTCCTTCTCCTTTCTCTTCCTTTCATTCACTGTTTCTCCCCTTTCGGTCTCTCTCTTTCCCCCCTCTCTCACTTCCTCTCCCTGCTCTCTCTCTCCCCCTTTCATTCACTCTTTCTCCCTTTTCACACTCTCTCTTCCCCCTCTTTCACTTCCTCTCCCTCTCTCTCTCTCTCTCTCTCTCTCTCTCTCTCTCTCTCTCTCTCTCTCTCTCCCCCTTTCATTCACTCTCTTTCTCCCCTTTGGCTCTCTCTATTTACCCTCTCTCACTTCCTCTCCCTGCTCTCTCTCCCTCTCTTTATCTCTTCCCTTTTTCTTTCTTTCTCTCTTTCGTTCTCTCTTTCTCTGTGTCTATCTGTCTCTACTTTCTCTCTCTCTCTCTCTGTGTTTGTGAACAAGGTTGATATATGGACTGAATTATGTACATATACAGATATAAACAGTGTGTATCTGTAAACATATATGTTGAAAGTGAATGACAATGTTTTAAAGTCTCTCTCTCTCTCTCTCTCCCTCTCTCCCTCTCTCCAGGATGTTATTCTACGCTCTCCTCCTTGTCGCTGTGGGGAAAGCAGCCTATTCCAACAGAACTGAGGCTTTACCCACATCCCAGTCAAGTAAGGGACGGGGCTTAGAGCCTGCACGTTATTGGTGAATGTATGTGACTGATATGTGGTGAAACAGTTTGGCCTGACGTTCATCCATCATGCTGCCTATCACTCACTCATATTTTCACTTATTGATTTAATCAGCGCCTTTACATTAAATTACTCCTCCCTCATTAGCTGAGTGTGCTAAGCAGGCGTCGCCTCCTATACGTGGTCCCATATTTCGCTCCATATAGAAATGTATCAGTCAGGTTTAACCCTTCAACACACCATGAACATGAAGCCCTGAAAACACCCAATGTAAGTACACGAACGAAAATGACGACGAATGCACCACAAACATACAGTCCTGCTGCGTCCTATGCTGCGTGTTGTGACGGATAAAATACTCTGTACTCAGGGGGCAATAGAGGACAAATCTAAAAATGCCTGTGAACAGGATCTACTGTCATTCCAACAGATATAGGACAAATCAGAGTTTCTATAAACAGGATCTCCTGTACTTTCAATAGATATAGAACAAATCAGAGCTTCTATAAATGGGATCTACTGTTATTTCAATAGATAAAGGAGAAATGAGAGCTTCTATCAACAGGATCCACTATAATTCCAACAGATATAGGACAAATCAGAGCTTCTATAAACGGGATCTACTGTCATTCCAACAGATATAGGACAAATCAGAGCTTCTATAAACAGGATCTACTGTTATTCCAACAGATATAGGATAAATCAGAGCTTCTATAAACGGGATCTACTGTTATTCCAACAGATATGAGCTATAAACGGGTCAAAAACGGGACAAATAAAAGTTGCTGCAAAAAGGATAGGAAAATGGAAATAATGGACTTTAAAGAGAAAATATTTTAACAACGGTCAACAACATAATTCAGGCTCCACACTGAAATGGGAGCAGTGACGTATTATATTATTATAATCCAAGTAAGTAATCCAAGTAAGTTTGGTAATGCATAAGAACAGAACTGTGTTTGGGTTCCTCCAGAGGTGAGAACCCTAAAACACGGAGAAATGTATTAGGTAGCAGCAGCTTTATTACTATGGTCAGTGCAGAGCTGGAGGATTGTGGGTAGAAATGGGCAGCAGTGCAGTGGTAGTGGAAGCTTAGCATTAAATCTCTCTGAAATCTCATCTACCTGCCATTAAACTGCCAAACACACACACACACACACTTCCCCCGCTCGGGAGAGTAGTAGATGAGCTCATGTGTGAGTGTGTTTGGGGTGTAAATCTCTGACCTCACAACAATTTGTTTACAATTCTTCAGGAATTCATCACAATTTGATTCATTTCAGTTCGTTTCTGTTTGCACGATTCAGAATTATGCTGAAAAATACACTGAATATGCAAATGTGATTGAAAATATTATTTATGAAAGGTTTTATTTTAATATAGAAATTCTACTATATCCACCAGTCAGCTACTATATCCACCAGACAGTTAATATATCCACCAGTCAGCTACTATATCCACCAGTCAGCTAATATATCCACCAGACAGTTAATATATCCACCAGTCAGCTACTATATCCACCAGTCAGCTAATATATCCACCAGACAGTTAATATATCCACCAGTCAGATAATATATCCACCAGTCAGCTACTATATCCACCAGTCAGCTAATATATCCACCAGTCAGCTAATATATCCACCAGTCAGCTACTATATCCACCAGACAGTTAATATATCCACCAGTCGGCTAATATATCCACCAGTCAGCTAATATATCCACCAGTCAGCTAATATATCCACCAGACAGTTAATATATCCACCAGTCAGCTACTATATCCACCAGTCAGCTAATATATCCACCAGTCAGCTAATATATCCACCAGTCAGATAATATATCCACCAGTCAGCTACTATATCCACCAGTCAGCTACTATATCCACCAGTCAGATAATATATCCACCAGTCAGATAATATATCCACCAGTCAGTTAATATATCCACCAGTCAGCTACTATATCCACCAGTCAGCTAATATATCCACCAGTCAGCTACTATATCCACCAGTCAGATAATATATCCACCAGTCAGATAATATATCCACCAGTCAGCTAATGTGTCCTCTAACCAGCTAATGCTCTTTTAGTTGGCTAATATATCTGCTAGTCAGCTAGATTGCACACTATAACCAGTTCCATGATCCGTTAGTCTGCTAACACGGCTTTTATTCAGTGAATGTAACCACTGTTTGGTTTATATTACCATGTTGTATCTAATATATATTTGTCAGTATACTAATATATATGTGCTAGTCAGCTAATATGTCTTTTACTTGCTAATATATTTACTATTGTGTTTATATCAAAGCTAGCTGGCTAACATGCTCACTACCAGCCTGTGTAACCCAGTAATATATCCATTTATTAACTGTAGTAAATGGCGAATAGTGGAGTAACTGGTTAGACATTAGTAAAGATTTATAGCCATGTGGCCTCCAGGGTGTGTACAGTGTGTCCGGAGATGTGTTTCCTGCTTTTCCTCCAGAAACAAGGCTAATTAAACTCTAAGTTCCCTCTGCAGCGCACAGAATGGATTGTTCTACATCCAAGTGATTTGTAATGTTCAGTGGAGGTTGACCGTCCGGGTGTGTGTGTGTCAGTTTTAATAGGAAGACGGATCATCAACCAGCACGAATTTGACAGAGCAATTACACACACACACACACACACACACACACACACACACACACACCCCAGTCCCACAGACACACACACACAGACACACACACACACCTACACAGACCACCCCAAACACACCCCATCTGACTCTCCAATTAACGTCCACGCAGAGATAGAACCAGACTGTGTGTGTGTGTTATTGCTGAGTATACATCCTGACAGTTTCAATGCAGAAGTTCATATCACAATACCTACATTTAGAGTCAGTTATTCATTCAGTCTGATGAGAAACAGTAGAACAGACTCGGTTTATACAACCCCAATTCCAATTAAGTTGGGACGTTGTGTAAAACATAAATAAAAACAGAATACGGTGATTTGCAAATCCTTTTCAACCTCTATTCAACTGAATACACTACAAAGACTACAAAGATATTCAATGTTCAAACGGATAAACGTTTTTATCAAATATTCTTTTTTTTTTGCAAATATTCACTCATTTTGAATTTGATGCCTGCAACACGTTCCAAAGAAGTTTGGACAGGGGCAACAAAAGACTGGGAAAGTTGAGGAATGCTCAAAAAACACCTGTTTTGAACGTTCCACAGGTCAACAGGTTAATTGGAAACAGGTGAGTGTCATGATTGGGTATAAAGGGAGCATCACTGAAAGGCTCAGTCGTTCACAAGCAAGGACGGGGTGAGGTTCACCGCTTTGTGAACAACTGCGTGAGCAAATAGTCCAACAGTTTAAGAACAACGTTTATCAATGTGAAATTGCATGGAATTTAGGGATTTCATCATCTACAGTCCATAATATCATCAAAAGATTCAGAGAATCTGGAGAAATCTCTGCAAGTAAGCAGCAAGGCAGAAAACCAACACTGTGACCTTCGATCCCTCAGGTGGCTCTGCATTAAAAACACACATCATTCTGTAACAGATATTCCCACATGGGCTCAGGAACACTTCAGAAAACCACTGTCAGTGAACTCAGTTTGTCGCTCCATCTACAAGTGCAAGTTAAAACTCTGCCATGCAAAGTGAAGCCACATATCAACACCACCCAGAAACGCCGCCAGCTTCTCTGGGCCCAAGCTCATCTGAGATGGACTGACGCAAAGTGGAAAAGTGTCCTGTGGTCTGACGAGTCCACATTTCAAACTGTTTTTGGAAATCATGGACGTCGTGTCCTCTGGGCTAAAGAGGAAAAGGACTGTCCGGATTGTTATCAGCACATGCAGGTACATGCAGGTTTTGGAGCAACATCTGCTGCCATCCAAGCAACGTCTTTTTCAGGGACGTCCTGCTTATTTCAGCAAGACGATGCCAAGCCACATTCTGCACGTGTTACAACAGCGTGGCTTCGTAGTAAAAGAGTGCAGGTACTAGACTGGCCTGCCTGCAGTCCAGACCTGTCTCCCATTGAAAATGTGTGGCACATTATGAAGCACAAAATACGACCACGGAGCCCCCGGACTGTTGAGCAGCTGAAGTTGTACATCAAGCAAGAATGGGAAAGAATTCCACCTACAAAGCTTCACCAACAGTGTCCTCAGTTCCCAAACTCTTATTGAGTGTTGTTAAAAGGAAAGGTGATGTAACACAGTGGTAAACACGCCCCTGTCCCAACTTCTTTGGAACGTGTTGCAGGCATCAAATTCAAAATGAGTGAATATTTGCAAAAAATAAATATTTTTTTAAGTTTATCTGTTTGAACATTAAATATCTTGTCTTTGTAGTGTATTCAGTTGAATATAGGTTGAAAAGGATTTGCAGATCATCGTATTCTGTTTTTATTTATTTATACTTTATTTATTTATAGTATTATAGTATAGTATAGTATAGTATATTTATTTATTTATTTATTTATAGTATTACACAACATCCCAACTTCATTGGAATTGGGGTTGTATCACAATACCTACATTTAGAGTCGGTTATTCATTCACTGAGCGTTTGCATCCATGGAAAATATTGAACCAATATAAGAAGAAGAGGGTCTGTAGATCCCACCCAGGCGGTATTGGTTTTTGGCCTTGTCCTTCACAGATTTCTCTGGATTCTCTGAATCTTTTAATGATGTAATGCGCTGTAGATGATGTCCTTATGTTGTTCTGTATATATACTAAGTTCTTCTACATTTTGCACAGTGTCCCAACTTCTTTGGAAACAGGGCTGCATTATGACTCTTTGACGAGCTCATCGTTCATATATTTGGGAGAAAAATGTACCCAGGACAGAACATTTTGGGTTGTCAACATTTTTATTCACTACAGGCTACGAGAGGCCATCATCATCATCATCATCATCATTAACCGCTTAGTCCAGATAGGGTTGCGGTAGCAGTGAGAATCCCCCCCGCAGCTTCCTCCAGCTCATTCCCGGGGGCCGTAAGATGCTCCCAGGCCAAATTGGAGATTCAATTACCCCAGCAGGTCCTAGAATGACCCCGAACCACCTCAGCTGTATCCTCTCAATGCAGATGAGTATCGGCTCTACTCTGAGCTCTTCCTGGATGACTGAGTTCCACACCTTGTCAAATAGAGTGTAGCCTGCCACTCTGCACAGAGGCTCATTTCCGCCACTTGTATTTGTGATCTCGTTCTTTTGGTCATTACCCACAGCTCATGACCATAGGTGAGGGTCGGGATGTAGACCGACCGGTAAACAGAGAGCTTCGCCTTCTGGCTCAGCTCCCTCTTCACCACTACAGTCCGGTAGAGTGACCGCATTACTGCTGTGTGTGTGTGTGTGTGTGTGTGTGTGTGTGTGTGTGTGTGTGTGTGTTAATGCTGACGGTGCATAATGTGACGTTTCTGATGCTGAATTGTAAATGATGTAAATGCAGTGGGACGTTAGCATGCAGGTTGCATTAGCATTAGCACCACAACTCATTCAAGCCTTATCTTTAATTTTCCTGTCTCTGTGTGTGTGTGTGTGTGAGAGAGAGAGAGAGAGACAGAGAGAGAGAGAGAGAGAGAGAGAGAGACAGAGAAAGAGAGAGTGTATGTTTGAGCTATAAAGTGTTATTGATGAGTTAATGCTGATGAGGCTGTTTTAGCTGTAATTGATTCCGACTTTATAAAGTTTTAACTTTTACAACACATTTATATCATAAATTTTATAGCTCAATTACTGAACATTGATTCTGGGGTGTGTGTGTATGTGTGTGTGTGTGTGTGTGTGTGTGTGTGTAGGGCAGAAATAAATGTCCAGGTCGTGGACGAGGCAGACAGGTGTGTTATTGATTTTTGGTTAGTTATTGCTCCGTCCACTTCGCTCCCAGCAGTCATTACACACATCCTCATTAAATGTGTGTGTGTGTGTGTGTGTATATGGGTGTGTGTCCCATCTCTGATTATCTCTCAGCACTGTGGAGGATCTCAGTGTCAGTTACTGTATTTCCCAGAAATCAATGCTGTTCTTCTCTCCAGTTTGGCATTTCTCTGGTTAAGACGGTCAGATTAGATTCTGTAGAGCATCATCAGCATCAGTTTCAGCATCAGGTGGAATGATGAGCAGAGCTTGTGCAGATCAGCGCTCTGAAACTTGGTGCTTGACTGTTTGATTTGCTACTTACTCAGAAAAGCAGCTGACTGGTCATCATTCAAGCTAATGTAGTTGAATGTATGATAGTGTTCTGGACTTTGTAAAGACTCGCTAGTGCATATATTAGTCTAGCAGATATTCGAGCTGACCAGTAGGTACATTAGCTGACTAGTGGGTATTTTAGTCGATCAGTGGGTATATTAGCCAACAAGTGGGTGTATTAGCTGACCAGTGGTTATAATACCTGACCAATGGTTAGATTAGCTGACTTGTGGGTATATTAGCCAAGGAGTGGGTATAATAGCCGACGAGGGGATATATTAGCTGATGAGGTGGTATATTAGCCAACGACTGAGTATATTAGCTGACCAGTGGGTGTATTAGTTGACCAGTGGGTATATTAGTCAACTAATGACAAACTAACTAATTAGCTGACTAGGAGTTACATTATCTGACTGCTGGGTATATTCACTGGCTGGTGGATTCATTACTCAACTAGCAGATACATCAGGCGGTTAAATATTAGCCAATGCGCAGATGGGTGAATGTGAGCATGAGACAGATGTGTGCAGATGGAGTCTAACCGGTGTTTTTTCCTGTGTGTGTCTCAGGTGTGCAGTGTCATGACTGGGGTGTGCACCAGGGTGCTTCAGTGCATGTATATGAGGGTGAATCTGGACGGATTTCCTGCCCACTCTTCTCCTTCCCCTCCCTCTATAACTACAATCAAAGCTCCAGACTGACACTGCTGTGGTACAGACAAACAAACACTCACGAGCTGGAGCAGCCCATAGACCTGCGCACACACACGTTTCTCAAACACCGCGACTCGCTGTGGATACAACCGGCCACGGTGCAGGACAGAGGCCTGTACATCTGTATGCTCAGGTACGCGAAACACGGACACATTGACCATGCACAGATACATATACACATGTATGTACATATATATATATATATATATATACATATATATATATATATATATATATTTTTTTTTTTTTTGCTGGAGCCTGTCCCTCCCAGCAGTCAATGGGTGGAAGGCAGGAAACTATATATATATATATATATATATATAAATATATATACACTGCTCAAAAAAATAAAGACAACATAAACAACACAATATAACTCCAAGTAAATCAAACTTCTGTGAAATCAAACTGTCCACTTAGGAAGCAACACTGACTGACAATCAATTTCACAGCTGTTATGCAAATGGAACAGACAACAGGTGGAAATTATTGGCAATTAGCAAGACACTCAATAAAGGAGTGGTTCTGCAGGTGGGGACCACAGACCACTTCTCAGTACCTTTCTGCTTTCTGGCTGATGTTTTGGTCACTTTTGAATGTTGGTGGTGCTTTCACACTCGTGGTAGCATGAGACGGACTCTACAACCCACACAAGTGGCTCAGGTAGTGCAGCTCATCCAGGATGGCACATCAATGCGAGCTGTGGCAAGAAGGTTTGCTGTGTCTGTCAGCATAGTGTCCAGAGGCTGGAGGTGCTACCAGGAGACAGGCCAGTACACCAGGAGACGTGGAGGAGGCCGTAGGACCGCTACCTCCGCCTTTGTGCAAGGAGGAGCACTGCCAGAGCCCTGCAAAATGACCTCCAGCAGGCCACAAATGTGCATGTGTCTGCACAAACGGTTAGAAACCAACTCCATGAGGATGGTATGAGGGCCCGACGTCCACAGATGGGGGTTGTGCTCACAGCCCAACACCGTGCAGGACGCTTGGCATTTGCCAGAGAACACCAGGATTGGCAAATTCGCCACTGGCGCCCTGTGCTCTTCACAGATGAAAGCAGGTTCACACTGAGCACATGTGACAGACGTGACAGAGTCTGGAGACGCCGTGGAGATCGATCTGCTGCCTGCAACATCCTTCAGCATGACCGGTTTGGCAGTGGGTCAGTAATGGTGTGGGGTGGCATTTCTTTGGAGGGCCGCACAGCCCTCCATGTGCTCGCCAGAGGTAGCCTGACTGCCATTAGGTACCGAGATGAGATCCTCAGACCCCTTGTGAGACCATATGCTGGTGCGGTTGGTCCTGGGTTCCTCCTAATGCAGGACAATGCTTGACGTCATGTGGCTGGAGTGTGTCAGCAGTTCCTGCAAGATGAAGGCATTGAAGCTATGGACTGGCCCGCCCGCTCCCCAGACCTGAATCTGATTGATCACATCTGGGACATAATGTCTCACTCCATCTACCAACGTAGTACCACAGACTGTCCAGGAGTTGGCGGATGCTTTAGTCCAAGTCTGGGAGGAGATCCCTCAGGAGACCATCTGCCACATCATCAGGAGCATGCCCAGGCATTGTAGGGAGGTCATACAGGCACGTGGAGGCCACACACAACACTGAGCCTCATTTTGACTTGTTTTAAGGACATTACATCAAAGTTGGATCAGCCTGTCGTGTGTTTTTCCACTTTAATTTTGTGTGGGACTCCAAATCCAGGCCTCCATTGGTTAATAACTTTGATTTCCATTGATGATTTTTGTGTGATTTTGTTGTCAGCACATTCAACTTTGTACAGAACAAAGTATTCAATGAGAATATTTCATTCATTCAAATCTAGGATGTGTTATTTGAGTGTTCCCTTTATTTTTTTGAGCAGTGTATATACATTATACTATATACTTTATTACTTTATAATATATACTTTTTAAGACTTACTGGGTAAGACTCTCAAAACAGCCTCAATTCTTCATGCTGTAAATTCCACTAGATGTTGAAAGTATTCCTTTGAGATTCTGGTCCATGTTGACTTGCATCATATAATTCTTGCAGAAATTTCAGCTATCATTTCATGCTGTGAATCTCTGGTTCTACCACATTTAAAACATGTTCTGCTGGTTTCAGATCCAGTGGCTGTGAAGGCCACGGAAGAACTGAACTCACTATCATGTTCATGAAACCAGTTACTTTTGCTTTGTAATATGTAATATGCATCATCATGCTGGAAGTAGCCTATAGAAAAGGGTAAATTGTGGCCATGAATGGATGAACATGGTCAGCAACAACACTCAAACAGGCTGTGGCATTCAAGCGCTGATTGATCGGTATTAATGGCCCAAAACCCCATTACACCACCTCCACCAGCCTGGACTGCTGACACAAGGCAGGTTGGGATTCATGGTGTTGGTGCCAAATTCTGACCCTACCATCTGCAGTGTAAACCTAAATTAGTTGACTTTACTCTTAAAACTTATTGCCTTGGAAAATTTAAGTAAAGTTACTTAACAGGTTGAAGTTTAAATAGCGGTATATTGAGTTATGGTTACTTTCTCATTTTCAGTGATCCACACGTCTTCAGTGAGTAAAATTACCCAGTAATTATAAACAGTTTCAATTGAGATGGCACTGCTCTACTTTTTGAATGAGTTAGGTCAATTTTAACCCCTTAAAATTCTGTTACATACTAAGACTTATTATTATACTAAAGTAAAAAAAAACGAAGTTATTGCAGCTTTTCATTTCATTCTTGACCGACAAGTGCAACTCAACAGGTTTTTGAGGTCTCATTCTTCCCAGAATGCAGGGCATGACTCTTCTGCTGTTGTAGCCCATCCACCTCAAGGTTTGATATTGCCGATAGCAAGAGGTCAGTGGGCCACCGTTGGTCCACTGATGGCAAAGCTGGCGCTCCACTTGCATTTTGCTCAGGATTTTCTGGGCAGTCCACCAGAGGTTAAACAGAGTAATAAACACAATTCCAATTATCCTCGCCCAGTTTCCACTTACAGTCCAATTGACGTATTTTTCCTTCCTTCTTTTCTATAATTATACTATTTAAATCAGTTCAGTACATGATTTTAATCAGCAACAACATTAGATTAGGGCTAGTCATTATTTCTTCTCTCAGTTATTTGTAATTGTTTATTTTCTGCATTTAAAATCTGTTTGAGGAAATTAAAAACTAGTTAGAGCTTGTGTGCAGGACAGTAATCTGGCTGGTCCAAGCGGGAACCAGCAGTGGCAAACAGTCAGTGGGATGCCAACGAGTGGTTATCTGAGTGACCGTAGCTTTTCCAACAGCTCAAACTAGTCTGGCCATTCTCTGCTGACCACTCTCACCAACAAAGCATTTCCGCTGTCACTCACTGGATGTTTTATCTTTATTGCCTCATTCTGAGTAAAGCTAGAGACATTGTGTGTGAAAATCCCAGATCAGCTGGTATAGAAACACTGAAGTTCTGATGGTTCATGTGAACTTATGCCTGAATCTGCATGATTTTATGCACTGCTGCTACATGATTGGCTGATTAGATAACGGCATGAGTAAGTAGGTGTACAGCTGTTCCTAATAAATCGCTCGGTGAGTGTATAAGTGGCTGTAATAATAATATAGCACATGAAAATAGTATGAAAACAGACACTACACTGAAAAATAAGACATACTACACGGACATGAAATGGTGTGTGTGTGCGCGTGTGTGTGTTCTGCAGGAACACCACATCATGTGCGAAAGTGGGGGTGCAGCTGGAGGTCTTTGTGCGTGGTGGAGTGTGTGATGGTACGCTCCATCATAATGTCACCGTCCCATTCCAGAAGTCCTACACGCTGCGCTGCCCCGACCTGCAGCACCTGCCCAACATCTCTCACAATGTCACCTGGTACCACGTATGTCAGATATATACACACACACACACACACACACACACACACACATACATACATATATATATATATATATATATATATATATATATATATATATATATATATATATATACCTTGCAGGAGAAGGAAAAAACCTCGTTTTTTTCCTGTTTATAGGTTGACATCTGTAAAGCTATAGAGCAGCATCATCATAATATAATCATTTTATACATTTATCCACATAGGGTATATTTTTGATGGTCTCTGAGAATATAATCTCTCTCTCTCTCTCTCTCTCTGTAGAAATGCAGCAGGGATTTTTCATTTGGTTTAGAAAGGCAGGTAAAGGGTGATGAGGTGAAGATCTATAACTTGCTGATTGGTATGGAGGGGCCGTACACCTGCATCGTCTCCTACAAGAACAATGGACATGCACTCCAGTTCACACGTACCATCAACGTCAAGCCCGTCTGTACGACATGCTATACTTTACATTACTCAGCATGTGTTCTACATTACTCTGAATTACTCAGCATGATTGTATCCTACGTTATTCTGTTTAACTCCACATTATTCTACAAAATGCTACAGTACTCTATACATACCTCTACTGCACTTTACTCGGTTACTTTACATTACTCTGCATTATTCTGTTCTACTCTACATTCCTCTCTATGACTGTTCTACTCTATATTACTCTGTTCTACTCTACACTACTCTGCATTACTCTGTTCTAATCTACATTACTCTGTTCTACTCTATATTACTCTGTATTACTCTATATTACTCTGCATTACTTTATTCTACTCTACATTACTCTACATTACTTCATTTTACTCTACATTACTCTGTATTACTGTTCTACTCTACAGTACTCTGTTCTACTCTACATTACTCTGTTCTACTCTATATTACTCTGCATTACTCTATATTACTCTGCATTACTTTATTCTACTCTACATTACTCTACATTACTTCATTTTACTCTACATTACTCTGTATTACTGTTCTACTCTACAGTACTCTGTTCTACTTTACATTACTTTGTTCTACTCTATATTACTCTGCATTACTCTATATTACTCTGCATTACTCTACATTACTCTGTATTACTGTTCTACTCTACAGTACTCTGTTCTACTCTACATTACTCTGCCCTACTCTACATTGCACTACATTGCTCTGTTCTACTCTACATTACTCTGCATTACTTCATTTATCTTTATATTACTCTGTATTACTGTTTCCTACAGTATTCCACATTACTTTGTTCTGCTCTACATTACTGTACATCACTGTTCTACTGTAAATTACTTTACATCACTCTGTTTTACTACATGTTACTCTGCATTACTCTATTCTACTCTACATTACATTGTTTTATATGACTGTTCTACTCTACATAAATCTATATGACTGTTCTATCCTACATTACTCTTCATTACTCTACATTACAGTACTCCACATTACTTTGTTCTACTCTACATTACTCTACATCACTATTTTACTGTACATCATATCTATATATGACTCTGTTCTACTCTGCATCACTCTCTATGACTCTATTCTACTTTACATTACATTACTCTGTATGGCTCTGTTCTACTCTACATTACATCACTTTGTTCTACTCTACATCACTATATGTGACTCTGTTCTACTCTACATTACTCCGCAATACTGTGTTGTACATTCACATTATTCTGCATAAATGTATGTGTGTATCAGCACCCAGCTGTGGAACTGAACATCCAAGGATTCTGAATCCAGCATCTGGTCAGATCTACATAGTTACTTTGGGTGAGTTTCTGTTTACATTAGGACTATTTTTATTCCAGACATTTTGAAGTCAACTTTGATTCACAATAAAAGTGACAGGAATCGATGTAGTCAATCCCAAGATTTGATTCCACACTTCCAAAAAAAATAAACATAGAAAAGGACATCTGCCAAAAACAAAGTGGACAATATTAGCAGTATTTAACCTTAGCAAGAACATTTGTAGAGCTAACGCTAGCTACATTAACTTAGCTGAGTTGTAGCTCCCAGCCCTGATTTACTCCCCATATGGAAATCTGATATATGGCAACATATGGATTTCACACACACACACATACATAATATATATACACATATACATATATATACAACTTCTGTAACACACTTAGTAAGTACTATGGACTGAATAGGATAAGTCATGTCAGCCGGCCAGCCTCAGATTTTGTGATACAGCCATTGTGATTTTATAAAACTGACATGTTGACCTAGAATAGTGAATTTCCTAAAGAATATGCAGAGTTATTGTGCTGTCGCTAAGATATTGCTAGGCAGTTGCTGTGATATGTGGAATTGTTTATTGGGTGGTTTTTAGGGGGGTTGCCAAGTGGTAGCTGCATGTTGTTGAAAATAAATAGGAGTCTATGAGAGGAATGAGGGATGGAAAAACGACACATAGGGGAGTGCAGGTCAGTGTGACTGAGGATTAGAGTTTGAGGACCTGCCCTGAGTGAGTACATGTAGTTTGGTGGCTGTGGTGGCTTGGGGGCAAAAATGAATGGGCTTCTAATGGAGAAATGAGGAACAAGAAAAAAATGACAAACAGATGAGTATGGATCAGGTGATGCCGAGGGATGCTTGTTGCTCAGTAACATTTTTCCATGGTGATCCTGCAGGGGAGGATGTCAATCTGTCGTGCCGGGCGTTTCTGCCCTGCATGGAAAATGAGGAGCAGCAGGTGTGGTGGAGCATCGACAACAAAACAGTGGAAGAACTAGCAGACCCTCGCTACAGCTCACCTGCAAGGAGGTACACTGGAGCCCCGCCATACACCTCTCACCTGTAGATAAGTACACTAAAGCTCCTCCCTCCATACACCTCTCATGTGCAACCAGGTATACTGAAGCCCCTCCCTCCATATACCTCTCACCTGCAGCCAGGAACACTGAAGCCCAGCCCTACCCATACACCTCTCACCTGCAGCCAGGTACGTAGAAACCCCACTCTACGTATCCACTTCTCACCTGCAGCCAGGAACACTGAAGCCCCACTCTACCTATATATCTCTGACCTGCAGCCAGGAACACTGAAGCCCCGCTCTACCTATATATCTCTGACCTGCAGAAAGGGGACACTGAAGCCCCGCTCTATCCATACACCTCTCACCTGCAACCAGGAACACTGAAGCCCCGCTCTATCCATACACCTCTCACCTGCAGCCAGGAACACTGAAGCCCCACTCTATCCATACACCTCTCACCTGCAGCCAGGAACACTGAAGCTCCGCTCTATCCATACACCTCTCACCTGCAGCCAGGAACACTGAAGCCCCGCTCTATCCATACACCTCTCACCTGCAGCCAGGAACACTGAAGCCCCGCTTTATCCATACACCTCTCACCTGCAGCCAGGAACACTGAAGCTCCGCTCTATCCATACACCTCTCACCTGCAGCCAGGAACACTGAAGCCCCGCTCTATCCATACACCTCTCACCTGCAGCCAGGAACACTGAAGCCCCGCTCTATCCATACACCTCTCACCTGCAGCCAGGAACACTGAAGCTCCGCTCTATCCATACACCTCTCACCTGCAGCCAGGAACACTGAAGCTCCGCTCTATCCATACACCTCTCACCTGCAGCCAGTAACACTGAAGCCCCTGCTCTGTCCATACACCTCTCACCTGCAGCCAGGGTACACTACAGCCCCTACGACTCCCTTGAGAAGGTGCATAGAAAGGAGCATTTTTAATTTTAATGTAATGAAAATGAGTGTCAGTCTTTTATCAGATTAATAGGGCATATTGAATAAACCTCTGAATCATCCGCTCTTGTTTATGCCATGTGTTTGTGTTCAGTATTGAGCTGGATGATTACGGTGATCAGACTGTGCTGAAAGTGCTGCACGTGTCTGAGTTTTTGGCGTCGGATCTTCAGAGGGAATTTCGCTGCTCCACCCGGAACAGCAGAGGATTCAACACCAGCATCGCTACCCTGCAGAAAAACGGTAACCCCACTCATGCACTAGGTCATAATACATAATTCCTTAAGTTCTTGAATAATTAGCAGTAGATACTGAATAATTAGCAGTACATACTGAATAATTTGCAGTAGATACTGAATAATTTGTAGTAGATGCTGAATAATTTGTAGTAAATACTGAATAATTTGTAGTAAATACTGAATAATTTGTAGTAGATACTGAATAATTTGTAGTAGATACTGAATAATTTGTACTAAATACTGAATAATTTTTAATAGATACTGAATAATTTGTAGTAGATGCTGAATAATTTGTAGTACATACTGAATAATTTGCAGTAGATACTGAATAATTTGTAGTAAATACTGAATAATTTGTAGTAGATACTGAATAATTTGTACTAAATACTGAATAATTTGTAGTAAATACTGAATAATTTGTAGTAGATACTGAATCATTTTTAGTAGATACTGAATAATTTGTAGTAGATGCGGAATAATTTGTAGTACATACTGAATAATTTGCAATAGATACTGAATAATTTGCAGTAGATACTGAATAATTTGTAGTAAATACCGAATAATTTGCAGTAGATACTGAATAATTTGTATTAGATACTGAATAATTTGCAGTAGATACTGAAAAATCTGTAGTAGATTGTTCTGCCTCACCTGACTACTCAACGCTCTCACCTGTTTCTTATCATGGTTCTCTGTTGGTCCAGTATATAAGCCCGAGCTTTAGCTTAGCTCATTGCGAAGTACTGTCTTGCTGAGCCTTCCATCTGTCTGTCCGCCATTTCCTGTATGAACCTTGCTTTGTTTCCTTTGACCTTGCCTCGCCCTCTCGGTACGGTTGCGATTTCTTGTTTGACCCTGGGTCCATTTTTGGACATTCATGGTTTCTGTTTTGGTGTATTGGTTTTTGACCTTGGACTGACTGACTTTGATTACAGACACTGCCTTTTGTTAATGAACCCTTTTTACCTAAGCGAGGTCTGTAAGCATCTGAATTCTGTCTGAGCCTGACACACTGAATGATTCATAGTAGATATGGGATAATTCTTAGTGGATACCAAAGATTTGTAGTAAATGCTGAATAATTCATAGTAGATAAACTATTCGGTATCTACAGTAACTTAGTAACTACTATGAGTTGTTCAGTATCTATTATGAATTACTCAGTAGTTACTATAAATTATTCTGTAAATACTATGAATTATTCAGTATCTTCTATGAATTTTTCAGGATCTACTATGAATTATTCAGGATCTACTATTAATTATTTAGTATCTACTATGACTTATTCAGTATCTATATAGTAAATGCTGAATAATCCATAGTACATAAATTATTCAGTATCTACAATAACGTACTTAATAACTGCTATAGGTTATTCAGTATTTATTATGAAGTATTTACTACAAATGGTTCTGTTATTCAATATCTACTTTTAATTATTCAGTTTCTATTATAAATCATTTTGTATCTACTTTGAATTATTCAGTGTCTACAATGCATTATGGAATAATATGAATTAATATTTGACATTAACTATTCAGTAATTCATAGGTTCGTATAAGTTGAATGAACTGAACATTTGATAATTACTGTACTGTAAGCATTAAGATTAGTAAGCGAATGACAGGGTAGCAGATTTAGTGTTTACATTATTGTTTTTTTTTGGTGTTTCTGGACTGAAATCAGACTTTAAATATATACATGTATGTATGCACATGTGTGTGTATATTTCCTCTGTGGAAATGGTCTGTGGTCTGGGTGTGTGTATGCATTAATGCGTATATGTGTGTGTGTGTGTGTGTTCATGTATGTGTATATGTGTGTGTGTGTGTGTGTGTTCATGTATGTGTATATGTGTGTGTGTGTGTGTGTGTGTGTGTGGGTGTATTCCCTCTGTGGAGCTGGGCTATGGGCTGGGTGTGTGCATGTATTAATGTGTGTGTGTGTGTGTGTGTGTGTGTGTGTGTGTGTGTGTGTGTGTAGTGTATATCCCCTCTGTGGAGCTGGGCTGTGGTCTGGGTGTAACTCTGGCTGTAGCTGTGCTGCTGTTCGTCCTGTATCGTGTGTATAAACTGGAGGTTCACCTGCTGTATCGCTCCTGGTTTGGAACTGATGAGAGATCTGGTAACGCACACACACACACACACACACACACACACACACACACACACACACACACACACACACACACACTCTTATATACATTGTATTTCTTTATTTAATGTAAAACACTAAACAGTAAAACCAATACTTTGGAGACCCCTAGTGGCCAGTCGATTTATCTGGAGAATGTGTTAAAGGGCAATATATCATGACTTTTTATTTTTAATGAAATTTGACTTATTATGTAAACAGTTTATGTTAAATTTTCATAAAAGTTATGCTTGTCGCCAGCCCATAATGTCCAACTACAAAAATAGTCAAACTCGTTTTTGTGAAGTCACAAAGCATTTACATATCGGCGGAAAAAACAGGCCAAGCCCAAAATGGCAAAGCAATAATTAAGCTAACAGATGCCGTGAGTGAGTGTGTGAGGGTTTTTCGCTTTGTCTTCAAATGTTGGAGTTTAGTGTGTAAATTTGCAGACAGTCTTTTACAGAAAGAAGAGTCAGTATCGATCAAATCAGCACTGACTGTTTCAAACAGCTAAAACTATGTAGTATTAGCATTAGAAGAATGTGGTATGCAGCCGTACCACGGGCCCTGACAACGACCACGAGAGCCGGCAGGAAGGTGGGGCCTGAACCCCGAGCAAGGGGACGAAGCCCTGTGAGAATGGTGGGAGAGGAAATCGGTGAGGGAGTGTTGGATGGTTTGAGAGTCCCAAACTCTGCTGCCAAGTTCCCGCCTCTTGTTCTGCAGCGAGGACGTTATCCTACACCTCACGTTTGACACTGGTGGACGAGCTGTGGAGCGGCAGTGATGGGGAGGTGGAGCGAACTAGCTCTCGTTTCCTCTTGGCTCAGGTGCTCACTCCTTTGCAGATTTCCTCTTCCCTTGAGGTTTGGGCCCCACCTTCCTCTGTGAGAACCGGGGGACCAGCACATACCATAGAAAATATTCTCTATAAAGCCAGAACCATCAGTAACAACCATTATATTTGGGATTTGGCCCATTTTATTTACCCAGTACTGTATGTTTCCCTTTTTCCCTCACAGCAGTTTAGCCTCAGGCTTTCAGGCTGAAGTTATAAGGAGTGTTGTAGCTCAGATTGGTTTTAGAATGAGGCATAGCCAATCAGAACAGAGATCATTTACATATATCAGTCTTAAAGGCACAGTAACAGAAACAGCCTGTTTAACTGTAGGACATAAAGCGAGGCTGTGAAATGAAATGCTGATGTTAATTATGACTGTTTATGGTACACAAACTGTAGGATACAGGCCCTTTAATCTCACAGGGGGAACGTTTGAGACAGATGAGTCTATGGACGTTATGTAAACATCATTATCATATGCGCAGATGATAAGGAGTATGACGTGTATATCTCGTACGCGCGGAACGGGGAGGAGGAGGAGTTCGTCATGACGACGCTGAGGAGGGTGCTGGAGGTAGAGCTCGGATACTCCGTCTGCATCTTCGACAGAGACAGTCTGCCTGGAGGGAGTGAGTTCATACTCATACAGAGTCTGAATCATTACATGTTCAGGGGGAACTCCACCCATTTTCCAAAATTCCTCTAATTCAGTGTGTGAGGTGTGAGAGATTCAGAGAGGTTTGGTGTGAAATGGTCCAAATGTCTTTACAGTGGTGGTGATAGGAACCAGGGGTCACCATGACAGCAACACAAATAGAGACATTTTATTTACCATCCAGACCCACCAGAGAACCTACACGAGTCTTCTGAGTTTATATGGAATGTTGATGATGGTAAATAGTGTAAAATCTGAAATAATATGTATTATTTACTGTAGGAACTTTCTGTGAGGAGCTTTTAGAGGTGGACATCTAGTTCCTATCACCACCACTGTGAACAGTTCTGACAGTAAGAGTGTCTAGAGCATCTCACACCAAAAAATGCTGAACGGCTGTTTACATCTCCTACCGCTTAATTGTGAAAAACTGGTGGAGTCCCCCTTCAAATCACCCAAGATCTCCTCATTGACCATCTCAGATTTACTGATTATCCTCATATTATCAGGGAACAATTTCATTGTGCTCAAAATATCACATTCAGCCCTTTTTAATACCTCAAAAGAGGAAAAATAACAGTTTCCACTGAACTGATGCTCACAAACTCAAACATGTGGTCAGTTTATGACCACACGACCACTGTCTGCAGGATATGCTTTGGTTGTTGGATGATTCTGGATTAGCTTAATATAAAACATAGAGCGTCAGGTACTGACCTGTGCGCCAGATTTTTAAAGTCAGATTTTTAAAGTTGCTTGTTGCAAAACATTCCCTTCTCCTGTGGTTTTACTTATGATGTCATCAGTGATTAGTCGACTCGACTTTCATCAAAAAGCTGCAGATTTTTAAAAAGTCTTGCAGCCCTTAGTCTTAGTTAGTTATTAAAATCTATAGTTAGTTGTTATTAGTTTTAGTAGAGATGAATTTGCACATCTGTACAACTCAAAATGTTTTTTCTGTAGTTAAAGACCTTAAATTTGAGGCTCCCCTGGCGTCCGTTGCCGGGAGTCCAAGAGAGCACAATTGGCCTCGCTCTCTCTGGGTGGGTAGGGTGGCCCTCCTTCTCCCCCCATCACTCAATGTGATGCTAGTCAGTGCAGGCGTCTGTCAGCTGACGTAACAGATCTGGCGGTCGGCGCTTTCCTCTGAGTGCGTTCGGCTGTCCAGTGACGTTGCGTGAGCAGCAGTTCGAAAAAGAGTGGTGGCTGGTTTCACAGGTCTTGGAGGAAGCCTGTGCTGCCTTCACCCTCCTAACGCTGATGGCATTGTGTGATTGGGGGAGCAGTGGCAGGTGGAATTGGAGACGATTAAAATGGGGGGGGGGGGGGGGTTGGGTAAAAAAAAAAAAGACCTTAAACCCATAATAATATTCACTTAAAATACAGTATGTGCCCTAAACAGCTTAAAGTTATGATTCAACAAAGTTTTTTTTACTTTTTTAGAGCTCTGCTTCTCAGAAAAGATTTACATTCACATTTACATTCTTGTACTGGATGTTATTCCCTGAAAGTATGAGGCTAATCTGAAATGGTTTATTTTTATTATTATTATTATTATTATTATTATTATATCTGGTATTTGATATGGATTTACACTTCTGTCAATTCATTCAAAGAGCCCATATTTTGGAAAACCACACCTTTATATTATAAACAAACTTCAAAATGTCCATACAGTCCATGCATGAAAACTAAGCTTGATTTGAATTCACTTTTTTGTGATGTCATAGTAAACCATCCATTTGCATAAATGCTCCTATTCTCACTTTTTCTATGAAGCACATAGAAGGCAGCCAATCAGAACAGAGCTCAGTAATGCGAATTAATTGTAAGGGACAAAGAGCGTTTTTGAGTTCAGACCATGCCTTCAACATGGCGGTGGTAGTATGGGGAAGACGGATTTGGGGGGTGAGTGGCTCAGAGAACTTGGGCTGGAATTCTGGGCAGTTTCTGTCTGTAGCTAGAAGACTGGACCCTCATAGCTGTAGTATGACTGATGTAGGACTGAGGAACAGGGGGGACATAGGGTGGTGGTGGGGATTGTAAACACTTTGTCATAGTAACGGAAGGCGAGGATGTGAATGTATATGGTGTTATAAGGAGGGGTTTCAGCCATGCTTCTCCCCCCAGACAGTTCTGCAAAATGGTCAGCTTTGACTATTTTTGTCGCATAAAACCACACAAACATCATAACTGGACCTTATAAGGGGAAATATGAAATAGGAGAAGAATTTAGGACATGGCCTTTTTAATATTTCTGATTAAGGGCCAATACTCTTTTGTTTAAAGGGCCGATACCCTACATTTTTATCTATGCTGACAGTTGCTAGGGAGATGCTATTACTATATTATTTTAGGTAGTCGCAAATGTGTTGCTACAATGTTGCTTTGTGGTTGCTAGGTGATTGCTGGGCTGTTATGTGGTTGCTAGGGTATTGCTAGGTGGTTACTAGGGTTTTAGGGTGCATTTTTCCTGCTGAGGTCAACTGAAAACATCTGTGCAGTTGTGCATTTTTCCAGCCTCTCTTTATCAGTTACAGTTAAACCGGCTGGTTTAGTTACTGTGCCTTTCAGACTGAAATGTAAATATGCTTTGATCTGATTAGCTGCCTCATTTGAAATGCAATCCAGTCTTAAACACGCCTTATAACTTCAGTGTGAGTGGATGCAGCTTAGGTTCCATAAATGGACTGTAGAGTGAGACATTCCTCAAAACTTTAATGATATTAACTTACATTCATTTTTGGGTGATATGGACCCTTTAATTCTGGTGTGTCAGTATGTGTCTGTGTGTGTAACTGTGATGTGTGTATGTGTGTAGCCATAACGGACGAGACGCTGCGGTTCGTTGGCCGCAGCCGGCGGCTGGTGATTGTGGTGAGCGCACTCAGCGCTGTGCAGGGTACCCAGGCTCTGCTGGAGCTTCAGGCTGGGCTGGTGATGCTGCGGGGGGGCCGCCTGAGGGTGGTGCTGATCCAGTATAAGCCTGTAAACAAGCAGTGCTGGGTGAAAGAGCTGCGCAGGGCGCGCGTCGCTCTCACCCTGATCCGCTGGCAGGGAGAGAAGTCCCTCCCTCTGTCGTCTCGCTTCTGGAAGCAGCTGCAGCTGGAGCTGCCCGCCCGCAAACACACCACACACACGGACACAGAGCACACAGTCAGCCACACGGGCCACGGAGAGCGCAAACAAGCGGTCGAGAGCACGGCGCTGATTCTGGACTCTCTGAGGAAAACTGTCATACGGACACCTCAGAAACAGAGTGAGCAGAGCAGCAGCACTGCAGTTTAAACCAGGGCTCCTCAAACCACTTCTGCCTCAAGGCCCACCTGCTCATCATTATCAGAGAGCACGAAGGGCCTCCGCATCACAAAACTAAGACTTTTGCTTAAAAGTGTCATTTTGGAAATTTTCAGTACAGCTTTGTTTGGGTGCCAGGGCTCACAAGATGTGACACAAATCAGAGAGCATAAAATATCAACAGATGATGCTGAAGTAAGCCTGTTTTATACCAGACGTCGAGCAGAATGGGGGAATGTCAGGGCGAGTGTGTGTTTACTTCTATAGGAAAGGTTCACTGTTTTTTCAGGGCTACTATTTACAAAAGTGTTTCCTAAAGAAAATGCAAAGTGACTGCACAGCGTAAGCAGTTGCTAGGCAGTTGCTAGGAAGATGCTGAACCGTTACAATAGTATTTAAGGTGGTTGCAAATGTGCTGATAAATTGTTGCTAGGGTGTTGCTATGTGGTTGCTAGGGTGTTGCTAGGTGGCTACTAGGGTGTTGCTAGGTGGTTGCTGGACACCAACTTTTGCACTTTGTCATTTAACACAGTTTGTCCGAAAGCCTTGTGTCCAAACAAATAACTGTATACAAGCACACCAATCCTGATCAGACCGAACATTCCAGGTTTGGAATGGTGGCGATCTCAAAAACTGTGTTAGTGGACGAAAATTGGGCAGAAAACTAATAATAAGAAGAATAAAACGATAAGAATAAATAGAGGAGGATAGGTTCCTCGTTTCAGTCTTGGTACCTCTCAGTGTTCCTCTTGCTCTTAAGGAGTTTCTCCTGCCACTGTCTCCTTCGGGGACGCTCGTAGGGGCTCAGACCTGGGTTTGCCATAAAACTGTGGCAGCACCTCTTGAAAAAAGTAGAATATAAATATATTTGACTTTGTTTATATGGTAGATAACAATAATGTGAATGGTTATTATTATTATTACAATTATTATTATTGATTATTATCATTATTATTACAATAATCTAAATAATGAAAACATTTCAGGTTTCTTTTTTGTCGTTTAGTCAGCTTAAGATAGAGTGCAATCATTGGCCCACTACAGACCACGGGCCCTCCTCAGGACCACCAAGGGATGTTCAGCAGCCCATTCAGGTCCATGGCTCAGTGGCTGAGAAGCCCTGCTTTAAACTGAATGGTTTTCACAGGTGGGAGCTCCCGGGCTCGGCCCCAGAACCATCACCATCTCAGTACAGACAGTATTGGACTGATGTCACACTGATCACGGCTGCCACATCAATATTCCATACTGTAAAAAGTATCCTGTTCTAGATCATGTAACAGAAAAAACGCACTTCCATCACATCATTTACCTTCGTTTGTCATGCAGCATTTTAATACATCAAACTGTTCAGCAGTGCATTGACGCAATACAACGTCAGAAAGCTTGAAATTACAACCCCACAAACCGTTTTATGATCCGTTATTCACATCTTATTTACAGCATCTGCACCGAATGAGCGAACACCAGCAAATCTGTGTGCCCTCACCTTCAGAGCCTCACCGCCTCCACAGAAACACCATCATCCAAAACGTAGTCCGATAACACGGCAAGAGTCAGAGATCAGATTAGAGATCTCCGAGTCAGGAGGAAACAAGCTCCTCCCCGCTAGACACTGTTACCCTTTTTTTAAAAACTTGAGAGTTTTCTTTCAAACGAGGCCGGGATCCTGACTGTAGCCCGCAGTATGTGGGAACAGCGCACCCTTTTACCTTGGGTGTGCTGTTTCATGCTAAAACTGGGCCACAGATAAAAGGTCAACCCATTTGTTTCCATCCTAAACTTCAGAGTGAAATAACAGCGCCGCTGTAATATGCAGGGTTCGAATACAAGCTGATTCCTTTGAGTAAAAATCAATTAAAAACTACAGAAAGAATATTCTTAATTCCCATAAATCATTAGGACAGCTCAACGCCGTCGAACTGCCTTGTCTTATCTTGACCTCATCAGATTTTCATTTAGGAGTAAAGATGGGAAGTTTCTGGAATATGGTAACTAAATATTGCCTGAATTACCACTGTACCAAAAAAAAAAGATAAAATTGAGAAATTTGGGTAAAAATACTGTTTCAGTGACATCAATTATTATTATTAATAATTAACTCAGATTTACTTACAACACCTAATTCATTATAATTAATACATTAATAATTATAATTAATTGTAGTATAATAATAATATAGCAATAATAATACGGATTAAATAGCAAATAGCTTAATGTTACTGATAAGTAATGACTGGAGAGGTTTAATGGATTGTGGCCTGTGAGTTCCATTCAGTTTTATTTGCATTTTTAGTGTATATATATATATATATATATATAATGTGTGCATGTCTTACTGTGTGTTGTCAAGATGTGGTCATACATATTTTCTATTTCTGTTTCCTATTTTGTAAAAACATTTCATTTGTGAAGTTTGTATTGTTCATTTTATTGTTATTTATGTCTGTCATTTCACATTCATTTGAATTGATTTTGTGTTCATTTCCAGATTTGATGCCATATTTTCTTATTCTTTGCCATTGTTTGTATATCTGAATAAATATTTTTGCATTCTTATCAACAGTTTCATCCATTTCATCCACACTGGAAGCTGTGGCGTGTGTGTGTGTGTGTGTGTGTGTGTGTCCATTAATGGTCAGATTAATATAAACTGCGTCCAGCTGACTGTGCAGGTTTGCATAACTGGATCCTTTCTGTTCAGTGTATATTCCATTAGAGGATAATACAGTGTAATCAATATGCTAATGAAGGAGTGTAGTGTAATCAGCATGCTAATGAAGCCTGAGCTCAGGCTTTGCTCCTGTATGAACTCCCTAATCTCGCCCACCTGATTCTCTTTGTTAGTGATGGTTAATTAGCTGTAGAGGTGGGTCGGGTGTGTTACAGCAGATTACAGTAACAAACAGCTTATAGAGTCTCTTAAGAGCCGCACTGACTGAGTGGGTTACGCAGTGAAAGTGAAGAGGTTCATGGAGAAGATGGACCAACTTCAGAAGTCATGAGATTTACGGAGGCAAATGTTTAGGTTCTCAATTCACAAAAATAATGTTTTTAAAATCAGAGTTGGAAGCGCTATTTAAACAGCCCATTTAAACACAAAGCTAAGCTAAGCAGTCTGTTTGGAATTGAATACTTTCTGCTGTCACATAAACCAGCACATCTGCCTATTCAGTCGATGACGTTTAGCCCCGCCCATTCTTGCTGAAGCTGAAGCAGCCAATCAGAACAGAGCACATTTACATACAGTCACATATTTACATACAGAACTGCGCCACCTGCTGGTTGTGTGCAAAACATTTTTACCGTGATGAATTAACCAGCTTTGCGATTGTGGTTTGTGTTTATTTTGCAACAAGAAGCTATTAATGCAATATAATAAACAGCAGGGGGCGCTCTGACCACTTCCATATGGGTAGAGTCTAGGGGGCGGAGCTAAAGCTGAAATTGCTTCACCTGGTTAAACTTGAATGTGCAAATAATACACTTTCTATTTTTTCTCTTTTAATGGGGATAATAATGTGGTGATAATATTTTGCTGGGTGATTGGATAATAAGAAATAACTATAAACATACATAAATTTGATTTATATACCATGCTTTCATGGCAGCATTGACCCAAGGTGCTTCACAGCAAACGAACTAAATAAAATACAACAAAATTAAATGTATAATAAGAAATGCAGGATAAAATGGTGACAAAGTATCTAAATTAAGCCACATGGACATTCACTGTTTGTTTATTAATGCTAAAACATCAGGTACAGTCCTGCTGCCATTCCTGCATTCATCAACATTCATCACTACATCACTGATCTAGATGGTTCTTTCTTCCTTCACACTGTTCTAGGATGTTCTCCATTCATCCACAATAATTCATTTGGTTTAATGTTTCAAACTAATCAAACTCCTGTGAACATCATAAAGGACGGTCCAGTCTTCAGCATGAAGGCCACCCCACACTGACCACACTGACACTGTCTAGACTGTTCTCCTCGATTCACATGGCTCCTAGAATGCTCTTCCTCCATTTATACTGTTCTAGAATGTTCTCCTGTCATGCACAGGTCTCAAACGTTGTCCCCATTGACACTGTTTTACAATGTTCATTTGCAAATTAATCTTTTACACTGTTCGGTCAGAAGGTTGGCCCCGATTGGTCAAAAGTCTGGTCACAATTGATGAAAGTCAGCCCTGACAGGGCCACCAGAATGTTGGTCCAGTTGGCTGGCCCTGATTCATCTGCCACAGAGCTGGCCCTGATTCACCAGAATGTTGGTATAGTTGGCTGGCCCTGATTCACCAGAATGTTGGTATAGTTGGCTGGCCCAGATTCACCAGAATGTTGGTCCAGTTGGCTGGCCCTGATTCATCTGCCACAGAGCTGGCCCTGATTCACCAGAATGTTGGTATAGTTGGCTGGCCCTGATTCACCAGAATGTTGGTATAGTTGGCTGGCCCTGATTCACCAGAATGTTGGTATAGTTGGCTGGCCCAGATTCGTCTGCTATAGAGCTGGCCCTGATTGGTAAGAAGGTTGGTACGAAGGTTGGCCCTGATTGGTTGGAAATCTGACCATAGTTGATCAAGAAAGTTGGCCTTGACTAATCCACCTGAAAGTTGTTTGTTGGCTGGCCTTTGTTCATCTGCAGAAGGCTGGCCCTGATTCGTTAGAAGGTTGGCCCTCATTTATCCACCAGGAAGTTGTCTCCAATTGTTTTAGGAAGTTGACCATGATTGGTCAGAGTGCTGACTCTAATTGATGAGAAGCCTTGCCTTGATTGGTCCGCCAGAATGTTGGCACTGATTGTACACTGTTTTCCTTATTGGTCAGGATGTTGACCCTGACTGGTAAAAAGATTGGCTCTAATTGGTGAGAATGTTGACCCTGATTGGTCCACCTGAATGTTGGTCCTGATTGCTTAAAAGTCTAGAGTGTTGACCCTGAGTAATCTAAATATGATCTGCTATAAGGCTGTCTGTGACTGACCCAGAGCAGATTAGGCATGCAGTATAAGTTGCCATGGTGATGTACCCAGGAAAGAAGTGATCCATCAGCATGAAACAGAAAATCAGAATACCAAAATTTGTTTAACGTTTGCTGGGTAAGTAAGAGATCCTACTTTGTGAGACTGCAGGCATGTCTCTGTTTATGTTTGTAGACTGAATGTAGATGCATTATAATTTGTTTTTGTTTATTTCTGTATTAGACCTGCTGGAACGTGCGCTGAGGTGTATGCAGGCGAGTCGCCGGCTGCTGGTGGTCCTGAGCAGCGAGTGTGTGTGTGAGAAGAGTGTGAGCCTGCTGGAGTGCCGGCTGTGTGTGTACCTGCACCACATGCTCCGCACGCCTCTGATCATGGTGCGGAGGTGTGCCCTTGGTGCCCCCTGCAGCGAGCTAGCAGAACTGCGGCGGAGCTCAACCTGCATCCGATGGCACGGTGCACGCTCGGAGCAGCCCGGTTCACGCTTCTGGAAGCTTCTGAGGTTGGCGCTGCCTGTCCGGCCACTGGCATTGGGCCGACGGCTCATCGACAGCACGTCGTCGCACTCGGACCTGGCATCGGCCGCACTCAGACACACACATGCGCTCACACATGCACAGCTGGGGGTTTATGGAGGAGCACAGTGCCTGAAAGGTCACCAAAGTCAGGGACAGAGGGGGCGGGGCTGCGAGAAAAGGGGACGGGGCTGTGCTGTCTGTGTGAACTTTCAGGAGAGCCGACGCATTTGGGGTGGAGTTGCTGTGCCCCACTGGAACACACACCTGCAGCAGAGCATCACGGCCAACGGGACTGTCACACACACTACACACACGGCACTAAGTGTGATGCCTGACTCAGCAGACAACCAGGACGGTGAAACCAGAGCAACACAGGGGTCATGTGACCACACCAACAATAACGGCACTCACAGCCAAAGCTGTGAGATACAAACAACACACTGCTGAAACATATGAAGTCAGAGTGTAGGCCAAAAGGTCACTGAGATCAGGTATCGAGTGGGAGGAGCTTTAAAAGGAAAGGCAGGACTGTGAGATGAGGGATGGTGCAATGACAGGAAAGGTGGTGCACTGGGAGGAGGTGCACTGGGAGGAGGGTGCAGGGTAGGGAGAAGAGAGGGCAAGGCTTTTCGGAGGTGAAGCTTTGAGAAAAAAGGATGGGGCTATGAAAAGATGAGGCAGGGCATTGAGAAGAGAAGGTGAGGCTGTGAGAGGAGCAGCAGGATTGTGATAGAATTGGGGGCACCATGATATGAGGAGGGAGGGTGGGAAAGGAGGTGAAGTTTTGAGAAGAAAGCATGTGACTATAAGAAGTGGAGGCAGGGCTTTGAGTAGAATGGGTGGAGCTTTGAGATCTTTGAGGCAGATTTTTGAGAAGAGATGATTGAGCTGTGTTGAAAGGGGAGGAAACTATTAGATTATGGATGTCCTGGGCAGGGCTTTGAGAAGAGAGGGTGAGGCTATGAGAAGAAGAGGCAGGGCTTTGAGAAGCGACAGTGGGGCTATGAAATGAGGAGGCAGGGCTTTGAGAAGAGAGGGTAGGATTTTGAGAAAAGGAGGCAAGGTTTTGAGAAGAGCAGGTGAGGCTATGAGAAGAGGCAGGGCTTTGAGAAGAAAGGATGGGGCTAAGAAGAGGCAGGGTTTTGAGAAGAGCAGTTAGAATTTTGGGAAACGGAGGCAGGGTTTTGAAAAGAGTGGGTGAGGCTATGAGAGGAAGAAACGGCTTTGAGAAGAAAGGGTGCAGCTAAGAGATAAGGAGGCAGAGTTTTGAGAAGAGAGGGTAGGATTTTGAAAAAGGAAGCAGGGTTTTGAGAAGAAAAGGTGGGGCCATGAGATGAGGAGGCAGGAATTTGAGAAGAAACGGTAGGATTTTGAGAAAAGAAAGAAGGGTTTTGAGAAGAAAGGGTAGGATTTTGAGAAAAGAAAGAAGGGTTTTGAGAAGAGACCGTGGGGCTATGACATGAGGAGGCAGGGTTTTGAGAAGAAAGGGTAGAATTTTGAGAAAAGGAGGAAGGGTTTTAAGAAGAGCAGGTGAGGCTTTGAGATGGAGAAGCAGGGTTTTGAGAAGAGATGGTAGGATTTTGAGTAAAGGAGGCAGGGTTTTGAGAAGAGCGGGTGAGGCTATGAGAAGAAGAAGCAGGGCTTTGAGAACAAAGGGTACAGCTATGAGATAAGGATGCAGGGTTTTGAGAAGAGAGGGTAGGATTTTGGAAAAGGAAGCAGGGTTTTGTGAAGAAAAGGTGGGGCCATGAGATGAGGAGGCAGGGTATTGAGGAGAGAAGGTTGGATTTTGAGAAAAGGAGGCAGGGTTTTGAGAAGAGACAGTGGGGCTATGAGATAAGGAGGCAGGGTTTTGAGAAGAGCAGGTGAGGCTATGAGAAGAAGAGGCAGGGCTTTGAGAAGAAAGGGTGCGGCTATGTGAGATGAGTAGGCAGGGTTTTGAGAAGAAAGGGTAGAATTTTGAGAAAAGGAGGCAGGGTTTTGAGAAGAGTGTTTGAGGGTATGAGAAAAAGAGGCAGGGCTTTGAGAAGAGCGGGTGCGGCTATGAGTAGAAGTGGCAGGGCTTTGAGAAGAAAGGGTAGGATTTTGAGAAAAGGAGACAGGGTTTTGAGAAGAAAGGGTGGGGATATGAGAAGGGGAGGCAGGATTTTGAGAAGAGAGTAGGATTTTGAGAAAAGGAGGCAGGGTTTTGAGAAGAGCAGGTGAGGCTATGAGAAGAAGAGGCAGGGCTTTGAGAAGAAAGTGTGCAGCTATGAGGTGAGGAGGCAGGGTTTTGAGAAGAGAGGGCAGGATTTTGAGAAAAGGAAGCAGGGTTTTGAGAAGAGAGGGTGAGGCTATGAGATGAGGAGGCAGGTTTTTGAGAAGAGAGGGTGAGGCTATGAGATGAGGAGGCAGGGTTTTGAGAAGTGAGGGTAGGATTTTGAGAAAAGGAGGCAAGGTTTTGAGAAGAGCGGGTGAGGCAGTGAGAAGAAGAGAAGAAAGGATGGGGCTATTAGATAAGGAGGCAGGGCTTTGAGAAGAGTGGCACCATGATTGATGATCAAAGATGGAAAAAGTCAACAAAAAGTGGGGTAGAATTGGTGGGGCATTAAATGAAGGGGTGGGACAGTGAGATCAGGGTTGTGGCTAGAGGAGACAGAGCATTGGGAAGAGAGGGGATCTGCAGGATTTAGAGTAGGGTTATGAGATAGGGACAGGCCTGTGGGATTGGAGCGAGATGGTGAGAGAAGGAGGCAGGGCTTTTTGGTATGACGAAACAGGGTTTATAAAGGGGGCAGGGGTATGAGGGGACACTGTGTCCCATTAGCGAATAATTGAACTGTGTACACAGAGACTGAAGACTAACGAAGTTTTACGTATGTATGTTGTGCGACATGTACAGTCATCTGTGTTGAGGGTAATTATGGGATGTTGTGTAAGTGCAGAAAATAAAGAGAAAATAAATGAACTGGTAACGTCCAGCCTCTTTATCTGTTCTCCAGACTGCGTGGACTTAAAATGATAAGGTAAGTGTACTGAATTTTGTTTTGTGATGGAAAAAAAGCAGGTCATATTTTGAAAATACATTAATGCCGTCTGAAACTAAATGACTGCAGAGCCAGCTGGATTTTCTGTATGTGTTGCAGAATGCCTTTATCTCCAACCTGACCAGTCAGAGCTACGGAGCTCCTGCAGAGCTGGCAGAACGTAGGAAATTGGACTTGATGTGAAGTCTTAGGTGCGTTAAAGAACGTTGCATTTTAATGGCCCATAAAGGGCTTTATTAAGCGACGGAAAGTGTAAATGCATTTACATAGGACACGGCAGCTGTTCTACAGTAGAGAAGCTTAAATCTAATAAATATTACTTTCAAAGAACAAGCAACATGAAACGGTGGAACTAACTGACAGGACAAATACACTATATTTCCAAAAGTATTCGCTTGTCTGGCTTCAGACACGTATGAACGACATCCCAATCTTAATCCATAGGGTTTAATATGATGTTGGCCCCCCTTTGCAGCTATAACAGCTTCAACTCTTCTGGGAAGGCTTTCCACAAGGGTTAGGAGTGTTTATGGGAATTTTTGACCGTTCTTCCAGAAGTGCATTTGTGAGGTCAGACACTGATGTTGGACGAGAAGGCCTGGCTCACAGTCTCCACTCTAATTCATCCCAAATGTGTTCTGTCAGGTTGAGGTCAGGACTCTGTGCAGGCCAGTCAAGTTCTTCCACACCAAACTCGCTCATCCACGTCTTTATGGACCTGCTTTATGAACTGGTGGGCAGTCATGTTGGAACAGGAAGGGGCTGTCCCCAAACTGTTCCCACAAAGTTGGGAGCATGAAATTGTCCAAATCTCTTGGTGCTGAAGCATTAAGAGTTCCTTTAACTGGAGTTAAGAGGCCGAGCCCAACTCCTGAAAAACAACCCCACACCATAATCCCCCCTCCACCAAACTTTACACTCGGCACAATGCAGTCAGACAAGTACTGTTCTCCTGGCAACTGCAAAAGCCAGACTCGTCCATCGGATTGCCAGACAGAGAAGCATAATTGTTCACTCCAGAAAACACGTCTCCACTGCTCTAGAGTCCAGTGGCGGCGCTTTTCACCACTGCATTCCACGCTTTGCACTGCGCTTGGTGATGTAAGGCTTGGATGCAGCTGCTCGGCCATGGAAACCCATTCCATGAAGCGCTCTACACAGTTCGTGAGCTGATCTGAAGGCCACATGAAGTTTGGAGGTCTGTAGTGATTGACTCTGCAGAAAGTTGGTGACCTCTGCGCTCTATGCCCCTCAGCATCCGCTGACCCCGCTCTGTCATTTTACGTGGCCGACCACTTCGTGACTGAGTTGCTGTCGTTCCCAATCGCTTTCACTTTGTTATAATCCCACTGACAGTTGACTGTGGAATATTGAGCAGTGAGGAAATTTCATGACTGGACTTGTTGCACAGGTGGCGTCCGATCACGGTACCATGCTGGAACTCACTGAGCTCCTGAGAGCGACCCATTCTTTCACTAATGTCTGTAGAAGCAGTCTGTGGGTCTAGGGGCTCGGCTTTATACACCTGTGGCCATGGAAGTGACTGGAACACCCAAATTCATTGATTTGGATGGGTGAGTGAAAACTTTTGGAAATATAGTGTATAATGTATCATTTAATCCTCTCTGGAACCTTCACTAACCAGTCCAAACAAGTTGATTAAGGCTTAGTCATTTCCATTCTGGCACTTTACAATTGGAAAATTATCCAAAATTTTGCACAACACACTTTTTATTTCTAATTGAATCAAATTGAATTAAAATTTTAATTTGCAAAAAATAAATTTTTTTTTAAACAACTGCAGAGGTCTGTTTACTTTGTTTCCCTATCAAAAACAACTACTTTCTGCTTGTTAAATGTTAAAAAAATATTAGTTGTTGTCTTTCCTATAGCAAAAATGGCCATTGTTCATCTCCTCTGGGAAATACCTTGAGTGTGTTACGTTAGCATAAAAGAGCAGTTTTCCCAGTGTTAGCTGTTTAGCTGCTATCTGGCTATCCCTTATCGCCACCCTGAGAATCTGAGGGTCAATTACATGAAGCCGACACAGCACCACAGCACGAACGAGTCCTGGAGCCTATCCCAGCAGTTATTGGGCAGGATACACCCTGGACAGGTCACCAGTCCATCGCAGGGCCCAGTGATAAACTATTCTCTATTTTTCTGAATCCTCCATATTGACCAATTAGGCCATTGACCTCTGAAGGCCTACATTAGTCATGCACATATAAGAAGGTCAGAGTCTAAGCTAATATAACATGTTTATATCACAATGTCTACATTTAGAGCCAGTTATTGTGAGTATATAGTGAGTTTATTTAATTATATGATTATTTTATCATGGGTTTATTGTGAGGTCTTGGTGAGTTTGTTGTGAGTTTATGGTGAGTTTGTGAGTTCATGATGACTTTATGGTGAGTTTATGGTGAGTATATAGTGAGTTTATTGTGAGGTTATGGTGAGTGTACTGTGAGTTTATTTTGTGTATAAGGTGAGTTCATTTACATATATGCTGAGTTTGTGAGGTTGTGGTGAGTGTATTGTAAGTTTATTTGACTATATGGTGAGTTGATTTACATATACGGTGAGTTTATTGTGAGGTTATGGTGAGTTTATGGTGAGTTTATTTACATATATGTTGAGTTTGTGAGGTTGTGGTGAGTCTATTGTGAGTCAGTGGTAAGTTTAATGTGATTTTATGGTCAGTTTATTGTGTGTTTATGGTTAGTTTATTGTAAGTATATGCTGAGTTCATTTTAATATATAGAGTTTATGGTGAGTTTATTTTGAGTATATGGTGAGTTCATTTACATATATGTTGAGCTTATTGTGAGATTATGGTGAGTTTATCTATCTATCTAGTGAGTTTATTGGAAGTTAATGGTGAGTTTACTGTGATTTTATTGTGTGTGTATATATTGAATTCATTTATTCATTTATTGTGTGTTTATGGTCAGTTTATTGTGAGTCAATGGTGAGTCTATAGGGAGTCAATGGTAAGTTTAATGTGATCTTATGGTCAGTTTATTGTGTGTTTATTGTCAGTTTATTGTGAGTCAATGGTGAGTCTATAGGGAGTCAATGGTAAGTTTAATGTGATCTTATGGTCAGTTTATTGTGTGTTTATTGTCAGTTTATTGTGAGTCAACAGTGAGTCTATAGGGAGTCAATGGTAAGTTTAATGTGATCTTATGGTCAGTTTATTGTGTGTTTATGGTTAGTTTATTGTGAGCGTTTGAAGACTTTATTGTGAGTTTATGTTGAGTGTATTGTAAGTATATGCTGAGTTCATTTTAATATATAGAGTTTATGGTGACTTTATGATGATGCTTAAAATTCAGAGTCGCCTGATACGCAATTGAGTATACAGATTTGTCACTGAATATTACTAAGTGGTTTATAAGAAATAGAGGTTTTATTACATTTAGTTCATAATCAATAGAAAGTGTTACTGTATCTAGCTGAGCACTTATTATAGCGAAGCTTTCTTTTATAGAAAAGTTGTTGAGAGGTAGTTGACACTCGTCTTCCGCCTGTATGACATAAATTGACACAACACAGCAGTAGAAACTGATGGAATAGCTCTGTGACATTGATATTTAATGTGTCCTCAATTTACTGCCAAAAATAGACCATAAACACCATTACTGTGTGTCTGTTTGTGTGTAGCCGTGAGTGAGTTGACACAGTGAGTGTGCGAGCTGCATGTGGGGGGATTCCCTATGAGGTGGGGCTGATTTCCCGTTTCGCTTCAGTTCAGATGGAGCTGAGCCGCTGCCTGTGAGTAAGACACACTGAGGACTCACTGCACACACCTCTCACACTCAGCACACTGAGAAAGACATGATCAGGTAGGAGCTCGCGCGCCCCTCGCTGGGTCAGTGTGTGGGTGTGTGTTTTTCTTCCTGTAAACAACCACAGTCGTGAGAAAGACGATGGAGCGTAAAAATGAATGTTTCTAGGCCGAGGTGACTCAGTCAAGTTCAGCACTTCCTTTCAAAAATCATTTGAAATACTGCTGTCATTTAATTCGCTTGTCATTTTATTTCATTTTTCAATCATCTTTGTCTTCCTCGTTTTGTTCCGTTTCCGTTCCCATGTCCAGTAACAATCATTTTAAAAAGGGCATTTTTGACCCACTTATTAATAAAAACACTGCTGGCTTTCATTGTATTTACTGCTCCCACTTTATATTAAGTGTCCCTAATAACTGTAGTTATATGTGAGCAACTTACGCAACAGCGGAACTACTAATGTTTTAGTCATAGCTGTTATAGATGTTATAGATGGATTACAGCAGTACATCTTATGTAATTACACATGTGTAGCAACTTCAGTAGTTATATAGGTACAGTGCAATTAGAGAGTGGTAATTATAGAATGGCAATTATGTGATCTGATTAGTTACCTTGTTAAAACAGTTATTCTACAGTAATTATGTAAGCCAAATGTAATACATAAAAAAAGATATGCTTGTGTAATTACAAGAGGCAAAATCTAAATGTGTAATTACACAGGCTGTACTGCTTAATCCATCTGTAACACTGATTAAATCATCAGTAGTTTAGTGTTAAATAGGCTATTGATGTGTAACTACACACTTATTAAAGACACTTAATATAAAGTGGGACCTATTTACTCATCATTTCACCTCATTTAACTTCCATCATTTTAGTTGCATAGTTCTGTTTCTATTTTTGCTTTTGCTTTGTTGTTTGGTTTTTATTACTTAATTTTGAGCTGCTTTGTATATGAAAGTTGACCTAAAACTAAATTTATTATTGCTATTAGTAGTAGTAGTAGTACAAAACACAGCAGTGAGTTCTCTATAGACACCTCAAAACAAATATACAAAAATAATTATATACAACACTACGAGGCATCTATCTATCTATCTATCTATCTATCTATCTATCTATCTATCTATCTATCTATCTATCTATCTATCTATCTATCTATCTATCTATCTATCTGTCTGTCTGTCTGTCTATCTATCTAGTGAGTTTATTGTGAGTTTATGGATAGTTTATTGTATGTTTATTGTATGCTTAATGTTAGTTTATGGTTATTTCATTGTGAGTATATTGTTATTTTATTGTGAGTTTATTGTTATTTTATTGTGAGTTTATTGTTAGTTTATTGTTAGCATTTGGTTAGTTTGAGTATATGGTTAGTTTATTGTGAGTATATGGTTAGTTTATTGTAAATATTTGGCTATTTAATTGTAAGTTTATGGTTAGTTTATTGTGAGTATATGGTTAGTTTATTGTAAATATATGGCTATTTAATTGTAAGTTTATGATTAGTTTGTGAGTATATGGTTAGTTTATTGTAAATATTTGGCTATTTCACCAAGTTTATGGTTAGTTTATTGTGAGTTTATGGTAAGTTTATTGTAACTATATGGTTAGTTCATTGCATGTTTATGGTTATTTTATTGTGTGTTTATGGTGAATTTATTGTAAGCTTTTGAAGACTTTATTGTGAGTTTGTGAGTTTATTGTGAGTAGTTAGTAGAATTTATTTGTATTGTTTTGTTTCTATTTTTGGTTTTGCTTTGTTGTTTTGTTTTTATTACTTAATCTTCATCTGCTTTGTGTATGAAAGTTGACCTATATCTAAATTTATTATTATTATTATTTGTAGTAGTAGAAAACACAGCGGTGAGTTCTCTATAGACACCTCAAAACAAATCTACAAAAATAATTATATACAACGATATGAGGCCTTAGTTCGCATCAGAGATGCTCTGAAAAACAATGTCAGCATAATCAATAATAGATTATATCAAGTGAGATGATTCTTTTTCTGATTTGAAATGTTAAACAGTTCCCTGGGTGATAACGTGAACTCAAAACATCCAGATATTTATTTTATAATAAAATAACAACAGGGATTATTATTAATTCAGGGACCTCAACAAATCAAATTAATATGCAGATGAAAGGGATCTAACGACATGTAGCAAACATGAAATGATCTCTGCCTCTGAATTAAAAACTGCTTTGGAAATCATTTACATGTGCTTCAGAAACTGATTTCAGGTCTTGAATAATCCAAATATTTGCAAGATCATGAATTTAAGTGTAACTGCGACTGTATGTTTGATGTAAAGTAAGAGCTCATTGTTAATGTTTGGTCATGTGAAGTTTAAATATATAAGCTGAAATCTACTTCAAACTCAAACTGTTGTCTGTGTGTTTTCATGAACGCCAGGTTACTCTTGCTGCTCGTCTTAGCGCTGTGGCCAACCACCTGTGGTAAGAGTGACCAATCATGGTTTCAAAATAACATTTTTCACTTTTTGATATAATTTGAAAATGCCTATGTTCCTTTATGTTGTGTGCAAATTTCATGATGAATGGACCAAAACAAATGGCCCAAAATGACCCAGTAGAATGTCTGATTCCACAGAATACATTAAAAGTAAAGAAGGTTTCTTGCTTGTCCTGTAAAGTTATTATTTTGGAGATGGTTTAGTTCCTAAAATCATCTGTGTGTATATTATAATATATATGGGTCATTCCACTAGAATGGTTCAAATTGGACTTTGACATTTTCAAATTTTTTGCTTAAATGTATCATTGATATGTAAACCTCACAGTCAAACATGTAACGGGGTTGAGTGTGACGGGGTTGTGATTTTTGCACAAAATGGCCGCTGCTCTACATACTGTATACCAGAGAGAGAGCACATGGCATGCATGAGATTCAGAATTAGCATATAGTTTTGAAATAAAAAAAACATTTTTTATAAGTAATAGTTTTCTATCTTTTTTTCATGTGACGGTGTTGAGTCACTGAGTTTGGCGACCACAATATCACAAGATAAATGACCAAAATTAAATAAAAGAAGGAAGCCACTTGCCTGTCTTTGCTGTCCTGTTGTCCAAAAGACTTGTGATGTCACTTCTTGATGTATATGGATCATATGGATCATACCATTGTTTTTGTGGGGGAGATTCATTTGTGTTACGGGGTTGAGGGGTTACTTAGGTACAGAAATAAATAATATGATTTTAATAAATAATTATCAATTAATTTTGAAAAATAATATCACAAACAACACAGACAGTTGTTTAGGTTGACATCAAAATATATGGACTTTTTTATAGTTGTATTTGGTATATTCTAAGTATACTTTCGTTGAAGGCCATGAGGGACATGACAAAATAGGTGGTGTCAGCAAAAATAAATAAATAAACAAAGTTCTCATAAAAAGATCAAATAAAAAAAAAATACACTGTATTAAAGGAGATATTTCAATGTATGTGTAAAGCTGTTAAAATATAGATTTTTGTGACCCAGTAGATAAAATACACCTAAAGAGGAGATGAGGACTCAAAATGTGCCATTTCCATGGAATGACCCATATACACACATATACACACACACACACACACACACACACACACACACACACTGCTCAAAAAAATAAAGGGAACACTCAAATAACACATCCTAGATCTGAGTGAATGAAATATTCTCATTGAATACTTTGTTCTGTACAAAGTTGAATGTGCTGACAACAAAATCACACAAAAATCATCAATGGAAATCAAATTTATTAACCAATGGAGGCCTGGATTTGGAGTCCCACACAAAATTAAAGTGGAAAAACACACGACAGGCTGATCCAACTTTGATGTGACGTCCTTATAACAAGTCAAAATGAGGCTCAGTGTTGTGTGTGGCCTCCACGTGCCTGTATGACCTCCCTACAATGCCTGGGCAGCTCCTGATGAGGTGGCGGATGGTCTCCTGAGGGATCTCCTCCCAGACCTGGACTAAAGCATCCGCCAACTCCTGGACAGTCAGTGGTGGACCGTGGTGTTGGTGGATGGAGCGAGACATGATCTCCCAGATGTGCTCAATTGGATTCAGGTCTGGGGAACGGGCGGGCCAGTCCATAGCTTCAATGCCTTCATCTTGCAGGAACTGCTGACACACTCCAGCCACATGAGGTCTAGCATTGTCCTGCATTAGGAGGAACCCAGGACCAACCGCACCAGCATATGGTCTCACAAGAGGTCTGAGGATCTCATCTCGGTACCTAATGGCAGTCAGGCTACCTCTGGCGAGCACATGGAGGGCTGTGCAGCCCTCCAAAGAAATGCCATCCCACACCATTACTGACCCACTGCCAAACCGGTCATGCTGAAGGATGTTGCAGGCAGCAGATCGCTCTCCACCGCGTCTCCAGACTCTGTCACATCTGTCACATGTGCTCAGTGTGAACCTGCTTTCATCTGTGAAGAGCACAGGGCACCAGTGGCGAATTTGCCAATCCTGGTGTTCTCTGGCAAATGCCAAGCGTCCTGCATGGTGTTGGGCTGTGAGCACACCCCCATCTGTGGACGTCGGGTCCTCATACCATCCTGAAGGAGTCGGTTTCTAACCATTTGTGCAGACACATGCACATTTGTGGCCTGCTGGAGGTCATTTTGCAGGGCTCTGGCAGTGCTCCTCCTGTTCCTACTTGCACAAAGGCGGAGGTAGCGGTCCTGCTGCTGGGTGTTGCCCTCCTACGGCCATCCTCCACGTCTCCTGGTGTACTGGCCTGTCTCCTGGTAGCGCCTCCAGCCTCTGGACACTACGCTGACAGACACAGCAAACCTTCTTGCCACAGCTCGCATTGATGTGCCATCCTGGATGAGCTGCACTACCTGAGCCACTTTTGTGGGTTGTAGAGTCCGTCTCATGCTACCACGAGTGTGAAAGCACCACCAACATTCAAAAGTGACCAAAACATCAGCCAAAAAGCAGAAAGGTACTGAGAAGTGGTCTGTGGTCCCCACCTGCAGAACCACTCCTTTATTGAGTGTGTCTTGCTAATTGCCAATAATTTCCACCTGTTGTCTGTTCCATTTGCACAACAGCTGTGAAATTGATTGTCAGTGTTGCTTCCTAAGTGGACAGTTTGATTTCACAGAAGTTCGATTTACTTGGAGTTATATTGTGTTGTTTAAGTGTTGCCTTTATTTTTTTGAGCAGTGTATATACACACACACACACACACCCACACACACACACACACACACACTTTCACCAAGGAAACATTCCTCAGAGATTTTACTTATTTATTTGAGTTACTGTTACCTTTCTATTGTAACACCTGGGAGCGAGGAGGCAGAACTTTTTCGTCCACACAACTGACCGCTCACTGGATATTTTCTCTTTTTCGGACCGTTCTCTGTAAACCCTAGAGATGGTTGTGTGTGAAAATCCCAGTAGATCAGCAGTTTCTGAAATACTCAGACCAGCCCGTCTGGCACCAACAACCACGCCACGTTCAAAGTCACTGAAATCCCCTTTCTTCCCCGTTCTAATGCTCAGTCTGCACCTCAGCAAGTTGTCTTGACCACCTCTACATGCCTAAATGCATTGAGTTGCGGCCGTGTGATTGGCTGATTAGCTATTTGTGTTAAGCAATTGAACAGGTGTATCTAATAAAGTGGCTGGTCAGTATATATATATATATATATATATATATATATATATATATATATATATATATATATATATATATGTATATATATGTATATATATATTTGTCAGAACATCATCAGTACCCCAGCACTACTACTGTTTTAAGAATGTGTGTATAACTGTATACATCTGTGTAAACATGTTTACTATAGCTCTGGTCAGACTATAACTATAAATACATGTGTTTACTGTTTATATTATCACAGTGTAAACATGTGTTTGCTATTTAGATCACAAATGTATGAACATGTATAATTGGCTACTGGATTCAGTCGAGTGAATGTTGGTTATTTTTCATTACTTCATTCTTTCATCATTCATTATACGCTATTTTGGTGTTTTCCGCCCCTCACAGCTAGACGTCGGGCAAAATTCCATCTGTTTGATAAAAAACCACTGTAGGTTTCCTGTTTACAGATTCAGCCTCCACCACTGATTCACACCTGCCCTCACTGTGGACAGGTTAACCCTCAAAGCCTGTTTCCTGGAGACCAGAAGATCCTTTACAACAGCTCACAAACACACCACACACTATTTATCAGCTTCAGAACTCACACAACATCCTCAAAACAAGGCAGTTCTGCAGCACGTTTGAGAAATATGTAATTCCTCATGCACTGGCTATATGGACACTATCATACTTTTACTAACTAAAACCATAAAACAGTTTTTTGGTATTATGTACGGATTTCATAACGTCTTAATGTGCGCATCTATTTCACAGTAAAGGGTCATTTTTGTCCAGTTTTCTATGTTGTGGGCCCTTTCAATGTGTTTAACCTGATCTCTGCACCCACTGCAGCTAATTCAAAATTTCCTTGGCCTTAGAAAAGATCATGAAACCCACTGACTCATATGTCACATAATGTGAAGTCAATGACATGACTTACTTTAAGATACCTGACTATATAAAGCGAATCTTGAGATCTGTAAATGAGCTGGTTTGATTGGCTGCCTGTTATTGCTTCCTATGGAAAGCAACCTGGTGGAGCAGCTCAGCTGCAACAGTCCTGACTGGATCATTTTCTTTCGAAATTTTTAGGGTGTTTCTAGGCATTAATATGATGCTTCTGCTGTCACCTCACAACAAAAATGGGCCTGGATTCGATTCCCCGGCCGGGTGCCCAGGGTCCTCCCGGTGTGGCGTTTCCTCCAGGTTCACCTGTTTCCTCCCACAGTCCAAAGACATGCAGTCAGGCCGATTTGACAAAATTGCCCCGTGTGTGTGTGAGAGAGTGAATTAGGGGTGCAACAATTACTCAACTTGGTTGACTAAAATTGACGACCAAATTAGTTGGCGACTAATTTAGTAGTCAATTAGTGGTAGCGGCATTACGTGTCTTCCTTGTGCTCACTAGAAATGTTTTGACATTATTGCTGACTGGAGAGTTAACAACAGCGCGATGGCAGCATCAAGAACAAAAACCTAAAAAGTACGATCAGTTGTGCCTTTGCATGGGAGACCTTAGCATGGGAGCACATCCTCCACGCTGGAGCATCTGAAGAGGAAACTTGTCTCACTGGGTGAAGAAGCTTCAGCGTGGTAAGATGCACTGCATCCCAAATCGCACACTAATAGTGCATATACTATTAGAAGTGCACTCTTTAGTGTAATATGCGAAGTGCTGCAATGTGCAGTTTGGAACACTGATAGTTGTGCTAGAGAGCTAGTTAGCTAACATTAATACTAAAAGCTGTCCTACTTCATGTTGTGAGCCGAGCTTTAACATCTATTCAAAATGCATTTTCTCTGGAATCATTAGTGGCGTTTGAACAGAGAAGCAAGTAACAGCAACCCTGTTCAGGTTCCAGATAACTACAGCTTTAAACACTGCAACAGAGTCTTAGCGCCAAGGCCACCAGTGCATTGTTTACCTGTTCATAGTTCGCCACATTCCCCTCCGCAAGAGAGCAAGACTCTCACAGCAGCACGGAGAGATGCTGACTTTCCTTCGTTTCAGTAATGACCCGTAATTGGGGAACTGAAGAAAGACAGCAGAGCACAGCATAAAAGTATTTTGGTACTGTAATGATTCATAATCCGAATAATCAGTCATTTGATCAGATGAGTCGTTTGTTGCAGCCCTAGTGTGAATGGATACTTCTGTCTGTCTGCCCTACGATAGATTGTGACCTGCCCAGAGTACATCCTGCCTTCCAGCCAAAGACTGCTGTCATAGATCCCAACCCCCCACCCCTGTGACCCAGAAGGATAAGTGGCTTAGAAGATGTGTGTGTGTTTTTATCCAGAAGGCGCTGCAGTGCAGGAGGTGAGAGGCAAAGTGGGAGGGGCTGTGCAGCTGACCTGCAGGTATGACCACTTGCTCCCAGTCAAAGGTGTTTACTTTCAGAAGAAGAATCTCTCCGGATTGTATGAGCTCCTAGTTAACGGCTTTTACACCAATTCGGTGAAAGATTACCTACACGATGAGTACAAACACAGAACCAGAGTCAACAGGACAGAGCGCAGCCTGGACTTCTGGAACCTAAAGGCATCTGATGAGGGACACTACAAGTGTTTCTTGATGCCCCAAGACACCCTCAAAGACTATGACACCATATTTCATCTCACAATTACAGGTACGACTGTCATCTATACATAGTTACACATACTGAGCTTGTTCTTCTACGTTTATTAATTTTTTTAATGTGTTTTTGTGTGAACGAGTGCAACTCAAACTCTTCTGCCCTAGTATTATACCTGTTAGTGCACCATTTCAGTACTTTTGGGACTCAATAGGCCCTTATAAACGTACACTTAAGTATTCCACAAGCTACATATACACACATGGGCCTGGCTGCATGTCTTTGGACTGTGGGAGGAAACCGAAGCACCCAGAGGAAACACAGAGATGGAGAGTACCCTGGTTATCCAGCTGGAGAAATAGCTGCTTTTCTCGCATCTCTGGCAGGAAACTTTCCCTCAAAAGTAACACAGTTTCTTGTAAGAGTCTCAATGTTAGACTTTTTACGAGGCTGAAGTCACTTCTCATTCACCAGCTTCTTGCTCGAATTGAACGAGGCTTAAATTTTCCCAGTTCTGTCTTAAATGGCAGCTCAGGCACCATTTAAGGTGGAACGGGAAAATTAAAAGGGCCCATATTCATTTTCCTCATACTATGTATTATTTTACAACCCCTCAGATCCACTTACATTTATGAACCAGAAACAATTTACTTTTCACCAAGAATGAGCTGTCAAACAAATCCAGTACATTCTGTTGCAGTCTTACATATCCACTTGTAAAAACTGTCATTTTCTCATCTGTCAGTCCCTCATGCCATTTCCCTTTCCACAAGCAGCTGACTACAGCATTCCCACAGTAACCGTGCAGGAGTGTAGTGACCATGGTGAAGGTGCGCTGAGCTGTGAGCTGTGCTGCTCGTCGTTTGGGGGATACCCGCTGGCCAACCTGAGCTGGACAGTTTTGGAGGATAGTAATGATGTCCTCCTGCAGGAAGTGGGCAGTGTGAGCACAGCTGACAAACACTCCGGTGTCTGGAACGTCTCCCAAATTGTCAGGTTCAATTGTACACAGCCTACTACCGTCAGCTGCTCTGTAGGGGGTGCCGTCTCCCCTCTGCTCAGCATATGTGAGAGGTTTTGGGCAAAATACACTGAAAAGGCATTTTGTATAAAAGTAGCAGATACTGAATCCTGAATACACTGAATGTGTTAAGTAACATTCCATTATGGTACATTCACCTCAATAAAGCCAATGGGAAAAATCTGTTGTGTAATTCTTTTAATACATTTCATGATAAAGTCAACTGTTTTTTGATCACATGATCCAATATGAAGCATGTTTCATCAATTATCAAGGTGTGTGTGAGGGTTCGAGTATTTTACCTTCCAGGCAATGCCAAGTGGGCTTTTTTTATAGGCTCAGTTTAATCTGTCGTATGCATTTAGCTGATCATCATAAGCATATTTGACACAAGTCTGGGCGGCACGGTGGCGCTGTGAGCAGCACTGTCGCCTCACAGCGAGGAGGTCCTTTGTTCAATTCATCAGCCGTGCCATCAGGGTCCTCTCTGTGTGGAGTTTGCATGTTCTCCCCGTGTCTGTGTGGCTTTCCTCCCGGTTCTCCAGTTTCCTCCCGCAGTCCAAAGACATGCAGTCAGGCCAATTGGACATGCTAAATTGCCCCTGGGTGTGAGGGACTCGCATCCTGTCCAGGGTGTATCCTGGCTTCCGCCTGATGACCGCTGGGATAGGCTCCAGCACCCCCCTAGTTACGAAACTATCGCCTTTTGCAGTATACTTTTAAGTATCTTTTAGGAGGTAAGAGTAGTAAAAAAACCTAGTTTACATGTTTGTTTTGTACTGCAACTATACTAAGAGTTAACTTCACTGAACCTTTACTAGTTATACACAATTATCCCCCATTTTATGAAATACAAGTAGACTCACTAAACTACTAGCTTAATAGGTTGTGCGCTGCAAGGTTTCTTTAAATGAACTTAATTCACTACTTATTTTTGCACTTAGTATTTTTCAAGTATTAGGAAGATACTCAAGTACACTTGCATTTAACTTGTGAACACCAGACTACACATTCTTTAGACATAATCAAGATTAAACATTGTTTATAATGCAATCAATCATATTGTATTTGATGCCAAAAGTTAAGTTAACATTCCAGCTCCTAAACAATAGCTTGCAGGGATGTTTGATGTTAGAATTTGTGCCATGTAACCTCAAATTAGTCCCTAGCTGCCCAAAATACAGGTTGTGCAATAGATCAAGTCAAATGTACTAGACAATCAACTATTCCAGCCCAACCCATATAATTTTATTAAGTAAACAAGTTCAAGTACATTTCCCCCCAGGTATACTTTGCACTAATCAGTGTCCTAGTAGTATTTGTTAGTGTAGTATTTCAGTACTTTTTAGGAGGGCCAATTGAGTCTGAAAGTACACTGAAGTATACCACAAGTTACATATACACTTATTGGCCTGACTGTCTGGACTGTGGGAGAAAACCAGAGCACCCACAGAGACAGCCCTGGTTATCAGGCTGGAGAAACGTAGCAAGAAAAGCAGCATCTCTGGCAGAAAACTCTCAAAAGTAGAACAGTTTCCTGTAAAAGGCCAAAGTTGGATTTTTAACAAGGCTGACTTTGCTTCTCATTTACCACTGTCTTGTTGGAACTGAACAAAGCTGAAACCAGTTTCTTGTTCAAGTTTACCCATTCTGCCTTAAATGATGCTCCAGTTACATTCTGGCACCTCAGGCATCATTGAAGGTGGAATAGGAAAAATTAAATAAGCCGACTTTGAATTTAGTGTTTGACAGTTTCTCGTTGGAGATTAGAAGCATCATGAAACCAGCTGGAGTTAGTCTCAATTCTTAAATCTCTCCCTTTCATTAGCTACTAGCTAGGTGAGCCTTTTGTTGCTATGGTGACCAGCAATCTGCACGGATTAATTAATGAATTAGCAGTTCTACATTAACTCCAGCATTTAAGAGCATTTGTTACAACAAATCAGCAGAACTTTATTTTACTGTAAAGGATCATTCATTTTTACCTAAAAAGCTGATTCTGCTATGGAGTCACAACAGGGCAGTGAAAGAGCCTCATGCATCCCCAGAGCCACATGTTGCCAACCCCAGAGCTGGGGTCTGCGCTAAAGTTGAACTAAATTCAATTAAAGTTCAATTAAAGATGAATTAAAAGTTGAACAGGCTTGGTTGGTCATGTTCAGCATCCAATTTGGCCTGTTGACCAAGGAAAATTAGCTTTGTAGAGAATCAGCAGCCACCAAAGCACATACAGAGGCACTGGAGGCATCTGAGGTGAATGATAGCAAGGTGACTTCCAGAAAGGTAAATGCATTGCCAGGTGCATTTGTGTCTATGCAAGTCACAAATTATGGGAAACAAAAACTGCAAGCTATTCCCCATTTTGATACAATAATCTACAGCCTCATCCTGATAAAACCAATCTCATAACTAAGAGCATGTTCTTCAGATGCCACAGTCTACAACAGAAAGCACAAAAGTTGATTTAAGTTGCAATGCATCAACTCTTGAAACAAAAGGAGTCAACTTTCCCCACTAAAAGATCCATGCATTGTGACAAAGGTAAAGAGGATTAAGTCTCACAACACCTCAGATTCACAGCCAGCTACATCACACAAGTCCAGGGAACCAACCACAGTCACTTCCAAGATAGACATCACTACACACCTGTGAAGTTAGAGGTGTAGGCATGTTGGAAGGATCCATTTGCAGGTTGAATAAGTTTAAAAGTTGAAGAATAGGTGGGGGTCAGACACTAGATACTCAAGAACATTACAATCAAAGGTATCCAAGGAAACAGACCAATGAGACAAAAATCCAGCACAAAAGTTCAACTAAAGCTGAAGACAAGCATATAACAGCACCTTACAAGGAGAGATGTTGTGAGAGGGGTATTTGTAGGAGAGGTAATTAGTGAAAGGGGATACAAGTGAGGGGAATGAGTGAGACACAGCCTCAGAATTTAGGGGATGGTGACCTCTGGTGTTGAAAGTTGGGAGTGCTACTTTTTTTTACCGTGTCAAACTCCATTAAAAAGTTGCAAAGCTTTTAAAAAAGGATGAGGTCAGCTTTTTTATAGATTACAATGACCTGTCCACTGGAAAAAGTAGGTCTCAAGCCATAAAAGTGTGGGCACCCCTGGCCCAGCGGATAAATTCTATAGCGGAAAACATTCCACATGCACTGCAAGAGAATTTTCAAGGCTGAGAATAATGGACACCTCTCTCTGCTTTCCTTCTTTGCTGCATTCATGCAATGATGCACACACCAGGAATGACCTTAGCTTTGATTTTGCCAGCAACCGCAATGCTATTATGAAACATAAACCATAGAACCAGTGCTGCAGTTTAAACTTCCCAATCTGGTGACTCCACCAGACTCTCAAAGCAGCTAAGAAATACACAACAAAGCTCACCCACTGAAGAAGGGTAGAGCTTTCAGGGGCATGCCATGGGAAGAAAGAAAGGTCATCATCTTCTCATCTGGCTAGAGACTGTAAAACAACAATACAACGTAGAGAGAGTTTTTTAGTGTCCGAGGCCAGCCTTACCCACATTCTTTAAAAACCTATTCTGGGCTGACTCATGTCTGTAAGAAGAGCTGAGGACTTCTGGATCAAGACAAACAATGAAGAGACCAAAGGAATATTGCACAAAGCAGGATTTCTCAGTTTAGTCAGATAACTTAAGCCCAAAGTCCAATAGGAATGTCCCTCAACTCTTTGCCCTACCATCACCGATAGAGTGCAATCAAATACCCAACAACAGATCTGAGATGCCCATACCAAATGTGGGACTCTGTTACACCATCTAAAGTCTGTAATAAAACACATTCCTGACAATAAAACAAAGCAGAAATCCTCCCAGGGAAAGATATCCGAGTGCATAAGGTTAGACAGCAGATAAATGATGATGCGCCCAGGATTTGTGCTGGGGATTTGCAACTGGCACAGTGGTGCAGAGCACAACATTGTACTTATTGTCCTCTTCCTGGTTTCCAGCTCCATGGGACCAAATTAAGATTAGGAGACCCTTATTAGTCCCACAGTGGGGAAATTTCACCTCCACACTTTAGCCCATCCGTGCAGTGAAACACCGCATACGCATTAGTGAACACACACACGAGTGAGCAGTGGTCACACTTGCCTGGAGTGGGGGCAGCCTTATCTGCAGCACCCAGGGAGCATTTGGGGGTTAGGTGCCTCAATCAAGGACACTTCAGTCACATACATCAGTTCAGGGGATCGAACCAGCGACCTTCCGGTCACAAGGCTGGTTCCCTAACCTCTGGCCCACGACTCCCCCAAATACATAAGGGCAAGAAACTTGGCCACAGATGGGAAAGGGGTAGGTTATTCTCAACTATTTGAATCTCTGCTTAAAGTTTAACTAAGTTTAAAGTTTAAGGGGGGGGGTGGCAGAGCATTTAGTCCTGAATGCTGAGAAGGCAATCTGTAATTTATCCCCCTGGATCCAAGAATTCGCCAGAGCATCAGATTCTCTGTTTCTGTATAAATGGCCCAAGTGGGTAAAAGTGGCCCAAATCTGATTTTCTCACCAAATCCGATTTTGTTGTTTGCCTGTTCACATTATCTTTTAAATGTGATCCGTATGTGACATCAGTCTGAACAGATCAGCTCCTAAACTGAGTTGCATGCACAAAAGAACAGAGCTTCATGTGGCTCGTCCAGAGGTAAACTATCATGACGGCCAGCGAATGCCTGTTGCTGCTGGAGCTTCAGTTTCATCTTCACCAGCATCACAGAAGTGATTATGAAGTTCCAGTGGTTGACAGCTGGAATAATCACCCACAGTGTGTTTGAGCTCACCAAAAGGTCCCGGTACTCAGCCACGACCACTTCTTTGGTTCATGTCCTTGGACACTTTAAACTGTTCTCTGACGCTGCGGCCTTGGCCTCTTCAAACACGGAGCGGCTGCGATGAGTCACCTCTTTTTTTGGTACAGAAACATCGAACTAAATTTTTATCAGCCTCAGCAGCTTGAAATTATCATGAATGTCGAGTTGGACTGACGTAAAAGTCATGAATTCCGATCTGGCTGCTCAGACTGAGTCGCATCGCCGCAGATCGGATACGGATCAGATTTCAGTACCGCATATGAAAGCGTCTCAAATCGGAATTGAAAATGTCAGATTCAGTGCGTTTCTTGCTTTTCACACAGACACACATCTGTGTCACATATGAGGAAAAAGGATTTGGGCCACTTTTACCTGCTGTGTAAATGTAGCCTTTGTGATGATCCAGCACAGAAATCCAGCTCAAACACTTCCGGAATCTGTAGAGTCACCCTTTCCATTCCATCTTATTACGAGATTGTACGTCACTCACCTCGGGTTATGAAGAGGGGCTGATTACCCTGTTATATATGTATGACTTCAGTCAGATTGCAGTGATTATTGAGTGTGTTTACATGTACTCAATTTCTGCAGTTATCTGATTATTCAAATGGTCTTGTAAGCACCATAAACCGATCTAGAAATCTGATCACGGAATCTGATTTAGCTCAGTAATCAGATTTCTCAGTGCATGGAAAGTGAAGTCAGTCGGCGCATGAGTGAAAACAGGCCGCGGTACCAGAAATAAGCGGGCAGCGTCGCCGTGAGACATTAGCACTACATGCTTGACGAAATGAAGGATTTAAATATTCTTTATCTTCTAGATGATGTATATTCAAATTTTCTGACTTGGTGTTTGAAAAAAAAGTCACTGACTGGGGTTTGAGTTTTGTGTTACGTTTACATCACGTCTTATTCTGTGAGATTACTGGCTGGCTGTAAAGCCGAAATCTGATTACTGTCTGATTCATGTAGACCCGGAGTTTCCCCACTGTCTCGTTACCCAAAAGCCTGCAAACATGTTTACTGACAAAATCTTTTACCGCACATAGGCTAACAAGATGGAGCCCCGCCACCTCCCTCCACCACAAAAAAGTCCTGCTTTGTGCCCCAAGGAGCCTAGAGCCACTCCTGTCAACAGTAGAGGAGTGTAAGCCTAATAATCCCCACGATTGCACTTTCAACCAGTCAAACAGTTGATCTGATTGACAGGACAAATACGTTGAATTGTTTATTACACTTAGCTGAAAATTCCTGACCTGCACTAACCAGCGTGATACATGCTATAATTACAGTTTGTTTTCTAGTTTGTGAGTTAATCAAATATAAAGAAGCTGTGCTTTAACATTTGCGAAAAAAGGTTAGCTTATGAACAACTGCAGAAGTCATGCTTACTTGGCGGAAAAAATCTTGGCATACATTTCATGGGTACCAAAACTTTTGCATACAACTGCCCACGGTTTGAGTGCTGATACGCAGCGAGGACCCAAGCTGGCATTTAGGACAGTAAGGCTCCTCTTCGCGCCTGATCTGCTGTGTTTACTCTCTCAGCCACTAGATGGCAGTGTTTCTCTGTCAGTCTATTTTAAATTGTAGGATTCACATGAGAGGCAGATATGTGTGTGTGTGTGTGTGTGGGTGTGTGGGGGGGGGGGGGGGGGAGTAGTTAGAGTCTGTGGTGTTTGTATTAGTTTCTCTTCTGATTGTTGTGTTGCGTGTGTGTGATGGCAGTGTTAGGGTAATAGTCAGCTGTGTGGGCGTGTGTGGGTGTGTGTGTGGGAGTGTGGAGAATCTCCCGAGGGTCATCACTTCATGCTGACACACACACACACACACACATGTGACTGGGCCCAAACACGTCTTACCGACAGCCTGTCAGAGAGGAACAGAGTGAGCGCTGTGGCATTTCACTGTATTTCTCAGGAATGAGTGTTTATGGGAAGTAAAACTCATTCATGCATTATAAGATTAAGCATTAAAACATTGACCAACACTTTCCATCTGCGCAAACATGCACACCAAACAACAACACACACCCCCACACCCCTCAAACGGACACCCGGAGTCTCCAGGGCTGTGAGCGACGCCCATCGACATTTATTTAATTCACAGTCTGAACAGGCTTTAAAGCGGAACTTCAACAATTTATCAGAAAGTCTGCATAATTAAAGTATTACGATGTAAACAGAGCGGTTCAGAGCGGTTTGGTGAGAAATGCTCTGTTCTAGATAAACTTACAGAGTAAGAACTGTTCACAGTGGTGGTGATAGGAACCAGACGTCCACCTCCCTCACAGAAAGTTCCTACAGTAAATGGTTATGAATTCACTGCCTGATGACTGAGACGCTGTTTTATGATAGTTTGGAGAAGATTTAGGCCTTAAACTCTGTTCATGGTGGAGGGATACGTGACATGCAGGGCGCTGTGAGGCAAAATAGTCCCCAAAGAAAACTGATTATTTCAGATTTTCCACTATTTTCCATCATCAACATTCCATATAAACTCAGAAGACTTGTGTAGCTTCACTGGTGGGTTTGGATGGTATATAAAATGTCTATATTTCTGTTGTCGTCATGGGGACGCCTTGTTCCTATCATTACCACTGTAAAGACACCGAAACCAAACCAAACCTCTCTAAATCACTCTCTACTCTCAGCTGTGTGAGTGTCATTGAGTCTCTCTCTCCCTTCATTCCAGCTCCACTTTTTTCAGGAGGTTCACTTTCAGTTCCTCAAAGAATCTGAAAACACACCTCCAAAGTTCAGTCTTAGAAGCTGGTTGATGATCGTCTGAAGTGATCAAACCCATTCAGTGGAGTTGAGGTCTGGAGGTCTGGGGTGGTCAGTCCATCGTTCAGCTTCTTTGTTCGGTTTCCTCACTGAGGGCTTAAAATGACACATTTTAACTCTGCAAACTAATAAAAATAATGAATGTCTATAATCAACTGCTCCACGCTTTGTGGTATAGCTCACTATTTAACAAACATAAACTAAGGCAAATTTAAAATAGACCCAAGCTTGAGCAATAGTGAGTCATATGTACTGTCATTACTAGGTAAACAACAAAATAGTCATAACAGCACATTATGACTGGAAATGACAAAATAGTGTTTTCCAGAAAAACTGATCAAAAGCAAGACTGTAACAACGTTACAGCTTCCAACTTCCATTAAAATAAAACTTTCGCTTGAGCTCAGAAAAGGAGATCAGTGACAATGGCTTCCATCAATTGGCCGCTTTATTAGAAACACCCACCTTGTGCTTTCGCTAACTGGCCACTTTATTAGAAACACCCACCTTCTGCTTTCGCTAACTGGCCACTTTATTAGAAACCCCTATTTGTACTTCCACTAACTGGCCACTTTATTAGAGACACTTGCATTGTGTTTTCACTGTCTGGCACTTTATCATAAAGACCTACTTTGTGCTTCCACTTTACTGGAAACTCCTTATCCTTGCACTAACTGGCCACTTTATTAGAGAGCTGTATAATGTTAACATTTACTTGTTGTCTGTACTGTAGCAGAAGTGGTCGCTGGTCATCTCTTCCGGGAAATACCTTGAGTTTTTTACAATGCTAGCAGTAAAGAGCAGTTTTTCCCAGTGTTAGCTGTTTAGCTGCTGCCTGTCCGTCCCTTATTGCCAGCCAGAGGACCTGATGGTCAATCACATGAAGCCGACACAGCACCACAGCATGGGCAAATGTCTTTTGGGAACAGCAGCCGCTGTGTCCTATAAACACCTCCAGCCATCCAGTATCATTCAGGACGGACAGAGTTCTTGGATTCAGGCTCCAGCAAGGAAACTCACTCTGCTCTAGAAACATCTAGAAACATTGGCACTGTCCAGTCACTGGTACAGATAGATCTTATTACTTACACTTTCTGCACTTCCTCTCAGAGTCACAGTATGAGTTCCTGAAAAGCTGCACATAAACTTTTCTTCAAGTTCAATTTTGGTTCCAGAGGTTTGGAATCAGGATTGTTGTTGCTGAAGGGTGTTTAAGTGTATAACAGCTCTGAATTAAAGCCTCTGAGGTCTATGAATTCACCTGTGTGTCAAATTATCTGTCTCTATCTGTTGGTGTATCTTTGTGATTATCCAGCACAGAAATCCGTGTCAAACATTTCCTGAATCTGTATAGTCGCCTTTCCGTTCCACCTTATCCCGAGATAAGTTATGAGCCTATGAAGAGGGGCTGAGATACATATCATCTGCCTCTCACTGTGTGGAACTGGTGGATTTGTGTGTCCAGTCTTGAGTCTCACTAGCTGGCCAAGATGTAAGTCTGAGTCAAGCCTCATGTCTCTGAGGTGAGAGTCGGAGTCAAGTCTTGAATCTCTGAGGTGAGAGTCCAAGTCGAGTCTCTGAGGTTCAAGTCGAGTGTGAGGTTCAAGTCTGGAGTTACGAGTGTATGAAGAGGGGCTTCATCTGCCTCTCACTGTGTAGAACTGGTGGATTCGTGTGTCCGCCTATATTCTGTGTGAAACGATGGACACTCAGGAAATCACTAAGGACTGATCATCATGCCGGAAAACCCATCATTCTTCGCTCAGTCCACTTTGGAGACCCGTGTGAAACGGCGTCAGAGAGTTTACAGCTGCTGAAGCTGCTGCAGTGCTTTTGGAAAGTAGTGTTAAAGATAAGAGCATTTTGATATGAAACATATGAGGATCATTTTATATGAAGAGAGAACATATTAGAAAAACCTTGTTCTTCCATTCAGTGTGACTGTGAGTTACTCTGTACCAATGCAAATTTAGTCTTAAACTACATTTAAAATGTCCTGAAAATGGCAGTAGATGACCTACATGCTCACAGGTCAAAGGAAAGAACAGGTGCAGTGACCAATAGCCTGTAATTCCTTAGTTTTTAGACCAATTGGCCCATTGACCTCTGGAGTTTTTCATTATTCATGCACACATAAGGAAGTCCAAGTCTAAGCTAATCCAACATCCTTATATCACAATGCCTACCATTAATGATGCTTTCACACCTACCTTGTTTGGTCTGGGCCCTCAGACTTTGCAGTTAGTCCAAATTAAAATAGCAGGTTGGACTTTTTAGGTTGGTTCAGACTTTCAGGCCAATTACAGGAAGTGGAGGCCGGATATCATCACCTGTTAAGTAACAGAAAAAGTAAAAGAACAGACTCCTGCTGCCCCAGTTATTCATTCAACCTAATGAGAAACAGTAGAACAGACTCGGTTTATATCACAATACCTACATTTAGAGTCAGTTATTCATTCAGCCTAATGAGGAACTGTAGAACAGACTCAGTTTATATCACAATACCTACATTTAGAGTCAGTTATTCATTCAGCCTAATGAGAAACTGTAGAACAGACTCAGTTTATATCACAATACCTACATTTAGAGTCAGTTATTCATCCAGCCTAATGAGAAACTGTAGAACAGACTCGGTTTATATCACAATACCTACATTTAGAGTCGGTTATTCATTCAGCCTAATGAGAAACTATAGAACAGACTCGGTTTATATCACAATACCTACATTTAGAGTCGGTTATTCATCCAGCCTAATGAGAAACTGTAGAACAGACTCGGTTTATATCACAATACCTACATTTAGAGTCGGTTATTCATTCAGCCTAATGAGAAACTGTAGAACAGCCTCAGTTTATATCACAATACCTACATTTAGAGTCGGTTATTCATTCAGCCTAATGAGAAACTGTAGAACAGACTCGGTTTATATCACAATACCTACATTTAGAGTCGGTTATTCATTCTGCCTAATGAGAAACAGTAGAACAGACTCGGTTTATATCACAATACCTACATTTAGAGCCGGTTATTCATTCAGCCTAATGAGAAACTGTAGAACAGACTCGGTTTATATCACAATACCTACATTTAGAGTCGGTTATTCATTCAGCCTAATGAGAAACAGTAGAACAGACTCGGTTTATATCACAATCCCTACATTTAGAGTCGGTTATTCATTCAGCCTAATGAGAAACTGTAGAACAGACTCGGTTTATATCACAATACCTACATTTAGAGTCAGTTAGAATTGAGAACCATTTGTCTCTGTGTTTGCACACTGTGAAATTCGACCTCTGCATTTAACCCATCCATGCAGTGAAACACCTACATACATACACACTAGTGAACACGCACTAGGGAGCAGTGAGCACACTTTCCCGGAGCAGTGGGCAGCCCTATCCACAGCACCTGGGGAGCAATTGGGGGTTAGGTGCCTTCCGCAGGGGCACTTCAGTCATGGACTGTCAGCCAAGGGGATTGAACCAGCAACCTTCCGGTCACAGGGCTGATTCCCTAACCTCCAGCGCACAGCTGCCCCAGTTATTCATTCAACCTAATGAGAAACAGTAGAACAGACTCGGTTTATATCACAATACCTACATTTAGAGTCAGTTATTCATTCAACCTAATGAGAAACAGTAGAACAGACTCGGTTTATATCACAATACCTACATTTAGAGTCGGCTATTCATTCAGCCTAAAGAGAAACTGTAGAACAGACTTGGTTTATATCACAATACCTACATTTAGAGTCGGTTATTTATTCTGCTCCCCGGTATTACAACCCCAATTCCAATGAAGTTGGGACGTTGTGTAAAACAAATAAAAACAGAATACGATGATTTGCAAATCCTTTTCAACCTGTATTCAACTGAATACACTACAAAGACAAGATATTTAATGTTCAAACGGATAAACTTTGTTTTTTGCAAATATTCACTCATTTTGAATTTGATGCCTGCAACACGTTCCAAAGAAGTTGGGACAGGGGCGTGTTTACCACTGTGTTACATCACCTTTCCTTTTAACAACACTCACTAAGCGTTTGGGAACTGAGGACACTAATTGTTGAAGCTTTGTAGGTGGAATTCTTTCCCATTCTTGCTTGATGTACAACTTCAGCTGCTCAACAGTCCGGGGTCTCTGTTGTCGTATTTTGCGCTTCATAATGTGCCACACATTTTCAATGGGAGACGGGTCTGGACTGCAGGCAGGTCAGTCTAGTACCTGCACTCTTTTACTACGAAGCCACGCTGTTGTAACACGTGCAGAATGTGGCTTGGCATTGTCTTGCTGAAATAAGCAGGGACGTCCCTGAAAAAGACGTTACTTGGATGGCAGCAGATGTTGCTCCATAACCTGCATGTACCTTTCAGCATTAATGGTGCCTTCACAGATGTGCAAGTTACCCATGCCATGGGCACTAACACACCCCCATACTAGCAGAGATACTGGCTTTTGAACTTTGCGCTGATAACAATCCGGACAGTCCTTTTCCTCTTTGGCCCGGAGGACACGACATCCATGATTTCCAAAAACAGTGTGAACTGTGGACTCGTCAGACCACAGGACACTTTCCCACTTTGCGTCAGTCCATGTCAGATGAGCTCGGGCCCAGAGAAGCCGGCGGTGTTTCTGGGTGGTGTTGATATGTGGCTTTCACTTTGCATGGCAGAGTTTTAACTTGCACTTGTAGATGGAGCGACGAACTGTGTTCACTGACAGTGGTTTTCTGAAGTGTTCCTGAGCCCATGTGGGAATATCCGTTACAGAATGATGTCGGGTTTTAATGCAGTGCCGCCTGAGGGATCGAAGGTCACGGGCATTCAGTGTTGGTTTTCTGCATTGCTGCTTACTTGCAGAGATTTCTCCAGATTCTCTGAATCTTTTGATGATATTATGGACTGTAGATGATGAAATCCCTAAATTTCTTGCAATTGCACATTGAAACTGTTGGACTACTTGCTCACGCAGTTGTTCATAAAGTGCTGGACCCCGCCCCGTCCTTGCTTGTGAACGACTGAGCCTTTCAGTGATGCTCCCTTTATACCCAATCATGACACTCACCTGTTTCCAATTAACCTGCTCACCTGTGGAATGTTCCAAACAGGTGTTTTTTGAGCATTCCTCAACTTTCCCAGTCTTTTGTTGCCCCTGTCCCAACTTCTTTGGAACGTGTTGCAGGCATCAAATTCAAAATGAGTGACTATTTGCAAAAAACAATAAAGTGTATCCATTTGAACATTAAATATCTTGTCTTTGTAGAGTATTAAGTTGAATATAGGTTGAAAAGGATTTGCAAATCATTGTATTCTGGTTTTATTTATGTTTTAAATAGCGTCCCAACTTCATTGGA